>NW_028281069.1:455000-497380 GCF_059751285.1 Brachycentrus maculatus | reverse complement strand
GTCTATTATAAAACTCAAGTGGTAAAAAACAAGTGTTTTCTTTAATCATTAGTACAATTTTGTTGGTAACGTAGGTTTTGTCGCAACGTGGAAAATCGTAAATGCAACAATATTTTTTTTTTGTCATCTTAACATACATAAAGAAGAACATAGAAGTCTGGGTTTTTACAGGGCTTATGACCTGTCAAAGGCTGGTCAAGTGATCACTTTTTACACATGTAACATTCACCACTCTACCCATTATTGACCACCACACCACCCAAACTTTTAGAATTCATACATATATCATAAATCTCATGGCGCTTCATCATTGAGTTCTCGATCGAACTTTGAAAAAAACGAAGAATATGGATGTCTGGGTAAAATCAGGGTTTATCATCTGATATATGCTGGTTAAGTGATCACTTTACTTACGTATAACATTCACCATTCTACCCATGATTGACAACCACTCTACCGAAATTCATACATATACGTATATCGTCGATCTCATCACGCTTTAACATTAATTTCATAAGAGACATCTGTGGTTGGATTGAAAAACTTTTATTTAGCAGAGAACCTTTATTATTAACCCCGGATTATTTTATATGCTCAGAGACCACTGAAAATATAATTTTTCAATTATATTGCAGCTTATAATTTGACCTATTATAACTAACTAACTAACTAACCATCACGCAGTTTTAACGCAGGGGTAGGCAGAGAGAATCGAACGCCACACCACTCTGTCTTTGGAAAAATTCTTCGCCTCTTCTACATTCATGCTTCCCTCATACATACCCGACGATAATTACGACTCCTGACCCGGCCGCTTTCAAGTATTTGACATACCTGATTGTGCCAGGTTTTCCTCTTTGACCTGTTATACATAACTATAATTCTGTCTGCCACCGTAATAAAATGGTTAGCGTGTTTAACTACCATGCGGAAGGTCTTGGGTTCGATAACTAGGGGGTGAAATTAAATATAAGTTATTCAATTTTCTAATATTTATTCAATATAACCCTGGACTGGTTCGTGAAGCGCACTGAGTGATGACTTTGCCTTCTTTTAAGTCACGATCAAGAAACTGCGTCAATACGATGGAGTGTCCTGTGCACCATTGGGTGCGATTAAGGGTAAGAAGATTAATTTAACCAGTTACTTAATTCACAATATCGTTGTCGTACAGGAGAAAGTGGCCAACTAACAAAACGTAAAATGTTTTAGAGGGCCATTTAAGCCAGTTTTGCTTGGGAAGAAAATAAACATCAATGCAGTTAGTCATTTTCAGTAAGTCAATATATTATACTTCCAAGTTTAAAATCCTCGGGGATTTTTTCAGGGCAATATTAAGCTAGTTGGATATCAAATAGTCAATGATCACGTTTTTGTTAAAAGTTCAATTGGTCACTTTCTCCTGTATGACTCCGTTTATAATTTTATATAAGTTTATAATTTAACTAATTATTTTATGCACAATATTTTGAGTGTGTCTTAATACTTGTCTTATTATTTTTTGACATCTTATCAAAGATGAAGAAGAATATGGAATTCTGGGCATTTGCGGGGCTGACGACCGTCATAGGCTGTTTAAAGTGATCACTTTACACACGTGTAACATTCACCAATTCTACCCATTAATGACAACCACACTACTCAAATTCTTGGAAGTTCTATATATATGAACCAATTTAGAAACCTTGTTTTTGAATCACTAGAACTTCACTAGAGACATCTATTGGTGAGATGTAAAGAAGCTTTTTACTAAGTAGAAACTCTTATATTAGTATGTGAGGTCCGAATCCTGGATTATAATCACACACATGAGAAACGCCACAAAAAAACACTTTTATTTTTATTATTTAAGCTTATATTTTGACCAGATAATTTATTTACAACATTTTGAGTGTGTCCAAATACTTGTTCACAAAATCTGGATTATCTCCAATTACAGGAGTTATTTTCATATTATTTTTTGCTATACAAAAAATAATATGAAAATGACTCAAATGAACAAGTATTTGGACACACTCAAAATGTTGTTTATACTTGTCCACTGATCAAGCATTTGGACACTCCCCAAATGTTGTGAAGTTGTTATATATCGCTCACTCCTTTCAAGAACGTCATAAATAAAAAAAACTCGATTTTTCAGGAGAACGTTTTTAAAGTTTAAAAATATAATATAATATTTTAAAAATAAATAACAAACTACTAACTGATATTTTTACTATGCAACAGATCTTTTAAGGTAAAACCTGAAGATTTTTTCTCCATTTCAAAAATATTTAATTCATTTAAAAAATTATTAAACAATACCTTTTCTTTAAAATGCAAAAACAACACTGTCTGTCCTGTGGCGGGTAAATATTATATTAAAAATATGCCGCTTTTGCTGGGATATAGTACATTTTCTGGGCATTCCAAAAACATGCACAACTGAACATTGACGATTTTCTAATTATGACGTTCTTGAAAGGAGTGAGCGATATTAGAAACCCATCGGGAAATTCTATTTCCATGCCGTTCTAATTTCCCATGACCTTTGCGCCTCAATTTACGGAATGCAAATCACACGCGATGTTTCCGTATAATTTACTTTTAAATTAGGATAAAGTCAACTCTTGTGATATCTTCATCTACATGGTTTAACTTTACCAATGATTCTATTTTTATTATATTTTATTGCCCATACTCTAATTAACCAGCCGCCTGACATATCGCTCACTCCTTTCAACAACGTCATTTATCAAAAATCGTCTATTTTCAGTTGTGGATGTTTTCGGAATGCCCATAAAATGTTCTATATCCCAGCAAAACCGGCATATTTTTAACATAATATTTACCCGCTACAGGGCAAAAAGTGTTGTTTTTGCATTTTGAAGCGAAGGTTTTGTTTAATTATTTTTTTAATTATACTAAATATTTTTCAAATGGAGAAAAAATCCTTCAGGTTTAACCTAAAAAGATCTGTTGCATACTAAAAAGTTCAATAAGTGGCTTGATATTTATTTTTTATACGTTTTATTATATTCTCAAACTTTAAAAACTATATCCTGAAAAATCAAGTTTATTTGATAAATGGCGTTGTTGAAAGGAGTGAGCGATAAATACCCCCCCCCCTTAGGAATCGAGCCCAGGACCGCAAGAACGGTACCCGATCATGCTGACCATTACACTACGGAGGCCGATAATCTATAATAAACATTAATTAATTTTCAAGTGTTTTAATTTTTCTGTTGTAGGATTACTTTTTTTTCTAGTGGAATCATTTTCCTTTTCTTTGAATTAAACGTTTATTTTCTGTTGAGATTTTTATTTTCCACGAAAAGGTAAATTATACAGGTAAAGATAAGTACCACGATCCTTAATTATGCCCTTGTATAATTGTGAAAAGAATTTTATTTTTCTCGTGAGAGGTTCAAGCGTTTATCCAGAAAATATTCGCCATTCATGGGGAAGAGATTTTCCATCGGGATTTTCTGCTTCAATGAAAAGATTAATCACCCGCCATATTCATTTTAGAGCAGGAATAACGAAAATATGAACTTCGTTTTCATACCACATTATGATATTTTATTAATTTATTTCTTTTTTACTTTCTCATATAAAATACAGCATTATGAAATCATTTCAAGATTTTATTTCACACAGTAGAACAATAAATCTTTGAGGAATATCTAATTTAACAAACTCACCATATAAAGGATTGCATTAAACTCGTTTTGTGTTTATAACAGCCGATTTAATCAATTTTTTCATTCCTCATTTTCTTTTGAAAAATTCGCCTTCGTAAATACGTTGTTTTCGCAAGTTGGCAATGAATGACGTCACAGAAGCGATAGCGTTATTTTATTGTTAGTGTCATTGCTAAATTATTGGCGGCTCGTTTTGTTGATGTTTATGGTCCACCCTAAAACTCCCACGTCCTCGTAATCGAAATCATCAGACTGGTGATGTCGGTTACGACAAAATCCGGTTGCTGGCCAAATACAATTCATATGGAAAAAAATAATAACAATAATAATAAAACCCTTATCCGCACCCCAATGGTGCATAGGGCACTGCTTCATATAAACGCAGTTTTATCTTGATCATTTACACATGAAGGAAAGGTGATCAGCCCCCCGCTTCAGGTACCAGTCCAGGTTAATATTGAATAAATATTACAGTGAAAAAATCATTTATATTTATTTGACCCCCCCTGGGAATCGAACCCGGGACCTCCGGAATGGTAGCTGAGCGTGCTGACCATTACACTACGGAGGCGGACAAAAATTACATAGTTGTTATTTTATTATATAAAATGCAGTTCCACCAAGAAATGTCAGTACATAATTTAAATGTAATAGAAACTTATGGTATTTGTCAAACAAAACTAAAATCAAAAATGGAAAGATATTACCATAAAATGACTGCCGAATCAATTATTTTTTTATCTTTTTTCTTTGAGGTCAGCGTCAAAAAAAATATTTTGTCAGAGCGACGAGGATGCACTTTAAAACGTAAAACCGTACGCTTGCCAACTTAAACATACTATCATTGTTAGACAGACATTGATAAACCAGCCTGTATATTAAAAAAATATTTTTGTCACATATTTCTTTTATATTATAAATAAACATTTAATTTTAAATTTCAATAAAAAAGGGTTATTTTCCTTCTTTTTTTTACAAAACAACCGTGCCATACACAATCGAAAAATAATAGTTTCAACAACAACCGACCATTTTTTGCGTTTTCACTTCCAGCGGAGTAGGTTTTTTGAATATTACATGCGATTTGTCCTCAGGCGACTCCTTGAAGAATATTTTCAATTTATTTTCTCGTTCCTTCCATATTTTTTCACATGGTGCGATTTGGTACAAAAAATCTCCCTTGAATTAGAAAATAAGGAAGAAATAGTTTTTGCGTCATAATATATATATATATATATATATATATATATATATATATATATATATATATATATGTGTGTATTTATTTATATATATATATATATATATATATATATATATATATATATATATATATATATATATATATATTATCCTTTTCACATTTCAGACACTTTATATTCTTTCCCGAGAGTTGTATACATTTCAGTTAGTTTTCACCAATGAAAACTGAAATTACGAAAGTTTTAATATTGAAGAATAGAAGCAAAACCATGTTGGACGCATTTGATAAAGAATGGCGCAAAGCTTTTTAGTTAATTGCTTTTAACGCTCTTTTACGCTCTACATACTTGTACAAACGTTTTTCTATAATTAATTAATGACTGTGTACACCACGTTCCGGACATATCGTATATGGAAAATGTGTTAAATATATGTTTTGTCGTTGCAGTTCTCCTTAAGGGAGGATTGAAAAGTTATATTTATTTAACTTTAAATTTATTATTGTTCTGCCTTGCTTCATCCAAACTTATCGTCTTTGTAGACTGCTGGGGTCAGCTCTCCTTGTCCTCGGGTTGTAGGTCCTTCTGTCATGGACAACGTCACCTAGGCCATGTCTTCGAACCATGTTCTCTCTTTGCAGCGTCCGTGAATGTTTCGGTCTTCCTCTAGATATCTTTCGAGGATGATCATTTAACTTCAAATTCAATGCTTGGTGAATAATTTTTAACTCATTGTCAATATTTTTTTTCTCTAAATGCTTTTTATAATAGATAATTTATATTCGAAGTACTAACATTGTGATTTTCCATTTTATAATCAAAATGTAACTTTGTTTTAAAAACAAAGTTACTATTATTCACGCTATTATAATTCGTTGACATCTCAACATAGATGAAAAAGAATTTGAAAGTCTGGGATTTACGGGGCTTACGGCCGTCATAGGCTAGTTTCAGTGATCACTTTACACACGTGTAAGATTCACCTATTCTACCCGTGATTGACAACCACACTACTCAAATTCTCGGAAGTTCTATATATAAACCAGTATTGAAACATTGTTATTGACTCACTAGAACTTCACTACAGACATCTATTGGTGAGATGCAAAGAAGCTTTTTTTATTGAGCAAAAACTCTTTTATTAGTATGTTAGGTCCGAATCCTGGATTATAATAACACACACATGAGAAATATGAGACATTGAGCCCAGTAAATGCCCAGACTTCCATAGTCTTCTTCATCTTTGATGAGATGTCAAAAAAATAACTCCTTTAATAGGAGATAATCCAGATTTGTGAACAAGGTTTTTACACACTCAAAATTGTGATTATAAGTGAATATAATATCCATCTCCAGAATCCAATTTTGTTATGATTCACAGCAAAACAGATCCTGTTTTCAGATCCGTGTCCAATGCTAAGAAAGAGCTAGCATGATTTGCACCAGTATACGTTTATTTTTGTCTTGGAAAATAATTATTTTTTTGCATTGGTTATGTCTACAAAACGATGATATCGCTTTTCATCCCTTAAGGGTTCAAAGGGTAAAAAATCTTCGTTTTTCGATTAACATCTCATACATCATCGTCACACACCGATTTTTACACATGTTCTCTAAAAGACAACAATATTTCAGATTACTTTTGATAAATGCGAGCCGCAATGTCGTAAATCACTGGAAACCGACTGCCTTAAACCGACACACATACCTACCATTTCACCCGAGATACACTACAATAATATGACTGCTGTATTACTATATAGCAGGGGTGACCAAAGCTTCGATAGGGGTCGACTAGTCGGTCGTTTTATTATTCCTTATTGATTTGTGTAATACTCAATACTTTTGGTTTTTACGATAATATTGTTCGCAATTTATATATAATAATAAAACTCTTATCCGCACCCCAATGGTGCATAGGTCACTGCTTCAAATAAACGCAGTGTCATCTTGTTCGTTTTACACATGAAGGAAAGGTGATCAGCCCTCCGCTTCAGGTACCAGTCCAGGGTCATATTGAATAAATATAACGTTCCCTCAACCTTCAAAATATTTTGAGTATTGTTTAGTAGATAGTGTTTTAGTATAAGTCTTGATAACGAAGCGATTAGCTTTGAAACCGGTGGACATTATAATTAAGTTATAATAAAATATTTATAGTGATTTTAAAACAAAGTAACATTTTAATTATAAAATGGAAAATCACAAAGTTAGCTAGTGCTTCAAATATAAATTATGTGAAAACCAAGGAATTCATGGTTGCTTGGTCTACGTGACATTCTATATGATAAATAGACCTACAACCTGAGGACTAGGAGAGCTGATCCTAACTGTTTACGAAAAGTTGAGATGAAGCCAATAAGAAGATTTTAAATTTCCTTGCTTTAAAATCGTACAACTTTGGTTTTTCATCGATTGGTTTCAAGTGTTGACATAACTTTGTATTCGAATAAACACGTGTTTTAACATGCAGTTTTTTTTTATATTTTTTCCTTTAACTTGACAGAGCCATAGAAACGTGCTGTAGGCGACAACTACAAATGATAATTAGATTTATAAAAAAAAGTATTGTGTTTAAGGCGAATTAATTTGTGAGAGTAAATTACAGTTTTCTCGTATTAAAATAATGTCATTGCAGTACTTTAGTATTTTCAATATGAATTTTCAATTATTTTTTCTTTTTTGCCCGTAGTTTGACCACCCCTACCCTACGACGTGGAAAAATATCGATTATTGTACAACACAGCACTCCCTGCGTTTACGGTGATAACATCTCTAGTTATGTGTACTACGCAGTGCTGAGCAAATTTAATTTTCATTTAATTATTTATCCCCGCCTCTTATTTATTATTTATGTTTAAACATATGGCAAACATAAGTCATATATATATATATATATATATATATATATATATATATATATATATATATATATATATATATATATATATATATATATATATATATATATATATATATATATATATATATATATATATATATATATATATATATATATATATATATATATATATATATTGGGTTGATGCAAAAGTTTTGACCGTTTTTTACATCTATTTTTTTTTTTTTTTTTTTCTTGTGTATTATTTATTTAATAAATTAAATAATTTCCATCAGTTCTTATAACCTTCTCCCATCTTTCTATCAACTTATTAATACCAGTAGTATAAAATTCCGTGGATTTTAATGCGAAAAATGAAGTAAGGGATGTTTTTACCTGCTGTATTGAATAATTTTTTTCATCATTTAAATTTTTTTGCAGTGATCAGAATAAATAAAAATCAGAAAGAGCAAGATCTGGAGAATACAGTGGATGCTTGATAACATCCCAATTGAACTCATTTAGCTTGTGTTGGGTCATCATAGCCACATGTGGTCGCGCGTTGTCGTGATGAAACACTGACCCTTTTCTGTTTACCAATTCTGGTCTATCCTTTTGAAGGACCATGTTCAATTTGGATAATTGCTGACAATATCGTTCTGCTGTACTTGTCTTATCATGTTCCAAGAGTTCAAAATACACTATACCCTTATTATTCCACCAAACACAAAGTATAACTTTTTTTATGGATTTCGGCCTTCGAAGTTGTTAATGGGGCTTGTCCAGGTATAGTCCAATGTCTTTTTCTTGTCACGTTGTTGTACACGACCCATTTCTCATCTTCCGTCACCAAACGATGCAAAAAAGGTTCATATTTTTGTCTCGCACTCAAAGCAACGCGCGTTGAAACACGATCCAATAAATTGGCAGCCGACAATTGATGAGGTATCCAACGTCGTACCGCGAAACCATTTCCATACGCTTCAAATGTCTTAATGCGATTGTTTGGTTGACTCCCATCATTGACACAATCTCCCTGATGGTTAGACGTGGATTGGTGTTATGACTTTTAATTCGTCGTCATCAGACTTCAATGGCCACCCGGTACGTGGTTTATCAATGAGTGAAAAATCTCCAGATCGGAATTTTGCAAACCATCTTCGTACCTGTCGAACTTTGATGACATCTGCTCCATACACTTCACAAATGTTTTTGGTTGCCACACTCGCGGTATTGTCTTTACGGAATTCATAACGTAAACAATAACGTAAACAAAACTGAATAAAAAGTAGAGGGAAAGCATCCTTTATACAATGGAATCATAAAAAAAGAAGATACTATTCATAATTTATGAAAAAAATTTTTTTTACCTGGGATCATAAAAAACGGTCATTACTTTTGCATCAACCCAATATATATATATATATATATATATATATATATATATATATATATATATATATATATATATATATATATATATATATATATATATATATATATATATATATATACTGGGTTGATGCAAAAGTAATGACCGTTTTTTATGATCCCAGGTAAAAATTTTTTTTTTCATAAATTGTGAATAGTATCTTCTTTTTTTATGATTCCATTGTATAAAGGATGCTTTCCCTCTACTTTCTATTCAGTTTTGGTCTGGCCAGAGTACAGTAATAACCCCTTGTATTTTTTCAAAATGTCGTTCGATAAAGTGCATTTACGTCATTGTTTACTTTATGAATTCCGTAAAGACAATACCGCGAGTGTGGCAACCAAAAACATTTGTGAAGTGTATGGAGTAGATGTCATCAAAGTTCGACAGGTACGAAGATGGTTTGCAAAATTCCGATCTGGAGATTTTTCACTCATTGATAAACCACGTACCGGGCGGCCATTGAAGTCTGATGACGACGAATTAAAAGTCATAATTGACACCAATCCACGTCTAACCATCAGGGAGATTGTGTCAATTATGGGAGTCAACCAAACAATCGCATTAAGACATTTGAAGCGTATGGAAATGGTTTCGCGGTACGACGTTTGGATACCTCATCAATTGTCGGCTGCCAATTTATTGGATCGTGTTTCAACGCGCGTTGCTTGAGTGCGAGACAAAAACATGAACCTTTTTTGTATTGTTTGGTGACGGGAGATGAAAAATGGGTCGTGTACAACAACGTGACAAGAAAAAGACATTGGACTATACCTGGACAAGCCCCATTAACAACTTCGAAGGCCGAAATCCATAAAAAAAGTTATACTTTGTGTTTGGTGGAATAATAAGGGTATTGTGTATTTTAAACTCTTGGAACACGATAAGACAAGTACAGCAGAACGATATTGTCAGCAATTATCCAAATTGAACATGGTCCTTCAAAAAGATAGACCAGAATTGGTAAACAGGAAAGGGGTAGTGTTTCATCACGACAACGCGCGACCACATGTGGCTATGATGACCCAACACAAGCTAAATGAGTTAAATTGGGATGTTATCAAGCATCCACTGTATTCTCCAGATCTTGCTCTTTCTGATTTTTATTTATTCCGATCACTGCAAAAAAAATTAAATGATGAAAAAAAATATTCAATAGAGCAGGTAAAAACATCCCTTACTTCATTTTTCGCATTAAAATCCACGGAATTTTATACTACTAGTATTAATAAGTTGATAGAAAGATGGGAGAAGGTTATGAGAACTGATGGAAATTATATAATTTATTAAATAAATAATACACAAGAAAAAAAAATTAAAAAAAAAATATATGTAAAAAACGGTCAAAACTTTTGCATCAACCCAATATATATATATATATATATATATATATATATATATATATATATATATATATATATATATATATATATATATATATATATATATATATATATATATACATATATATATATATATATATATATATATATATATATATATATATATATATATATATATATATACATATACATGTATATATATATTTATATATATATATATATATATATATATATATATATATATATATATATATATATATATATATATATAAATAATATTCCAATAAGTAGTTTCCAAAACTCATTTTGGAACATGGGGTTAAGGATAACAGGACTGAAACACAAATAAGAAAGTAACAAAATTATATTTCAAAATTAAAAAAAAAAACTAACAAAAAGGATTTGAAAAAAATAATCATAACTAAAACAGGGCAAAATATCAAAAAATATACTGGTAAATTAAATAGGCAAACCAAATAAAAAAAAAAATAAGGGATGCATATTTTAAGGAAACAAATGATTATACTCAAGTGGTAAAAAACTACCACAAAGTGAATGCGTAAGTTAAATAACGTAAATTAAAAACATTAATTTATTACTATACGGCTGATAAATTATTGAACATCCCTCGTACACAGAAAACTAACTGTGTATTTTTTAATTTACATTCTAAACAGCTGTAAGACAAACATTTTCAATGTATCAACACGATTATTTTATTAAAATTAAACACTGGAATATAAAACTTTAATTAGTTTTATTTTTATTTTTAGAAATACATAAAAATTTTAATTCAGATGAAACATTAATTAATAATATACTGTTTCAAAATACGTCATCATTATTATCCATGTTTCCTTTTATAAAAAATCTTGTTACTTAACCCCTCCTTCCTAAATTGATTAACCTATAGGTATATACACCTAAATATATTTTTGTTCGTTAGTTTTAATTTGTTCCAGAAGATGAAAACATCTGTCGTTTTCGAATCTAGTCTTAAATAAAAATAAAACTCATTAAAGTGGTATATTCAAGTGTTTAATTTTAATAAAATAATCATGTCATTCCACAAAGTTAATGCCAAATCAATAAATAACGTATATTAAAAACATTATTATATTAATTTACGGATGATAAATTATTGAACACCCCTTGTACACAGAAAACTAACTGTGTATTTTTTAATTTACATTCTAAACAGCTGTAAGACAAACATTCTTAATGTATCAACACGATGTTTGAAGTTCCAATGTTCCCTTATTATTCCGCTTGAGCCGTATTTTTATCTGTTGATTATGTGTTTACTAACCTACCTGCCCTTAATACAAACTTGCGCAGTTCGCCCCTAATTTTAAATTGGAAAAGCTTCCATAACCCAATGCTCGGAATTTCAGCACTTGGCAGTCAGTCGCTCCACGTATCTCGACGGGGTACGTCGCGTCGCGCTTTCGAAATATTACTATCGAAAAATTGAGGTATTTTGAAAAAGTTTTGTTACCTCGCGATCGCCGGGTTGTGGAATTTTGAGATTACCATTATAAATGTGATAGAGTTGATAATTTGTGAATATATTGAGTTAATTTGACGAGGTGTGCTGAGTGAAGGTAGGATGTTTACTATATCACGTACGAATTGTTTGTTTACATTCCTTACCATACAAAAAATGTCCTATTTCACAATATGATTCAATATTTTAATTTGAATATATTTCTTGTGTTTGGATCTCAACATATACGTGACGTATTGTTACATTCATAGCAATGCATATGGTAAGTATTAAAATATACAAACTTCAGTGTTTTTTAGTACTTGGAATGTAGTGAAACTCATTTTTATCATACATTCGTATATTTTAACCGTTTGTTATGCTCTAATATATGTTTTTATGATAGTATTTTATATTACGTATGTACTTTATGAACCTTGGAGTGTTGCACATTTTACCTCGTGGTTTAAACTAAAGATAAATAAAAAAGTATTAAGTACATATCAAAAGTTTTCGGTCTAATTACTTTACATAGAATTTTAACGAATAGATGGCTGTACCAAAAATTATTGATGAAATGATTTTTAACGTCTTTAAAAAAAATTATTTAGTATGAAAAATTAGTTAAACGATCGATTCTAATTGTAGACATTTTTGGTTTTTTCGTGTTTATTTATAACTTATATAACTAAATAAATAAATAAATAAATATATTTATATATGTGTGTGTGTGTGTGTGTGTTTGTATCAACCTTTTGACGTCACATTGTCACTATAAGCAGCTTCTTAAAAGAAGTATAAAAATATATATACAATTTAGTAACTGGAAGAAAGCCCCTCCAAGGGTGAACGAAACATCAAAGCAAAATATATTATTACTCTATACAACCCTTAGTAAAGGATTTTATATCTTATGTTACATATTCATACCAGTTGATATAACAGAACGATGAAGTAAGACTACTGGAAGTCCATATTTATGATGTCGTAATGTACTTTTAACGACGCTCCGTGGTTAGAAACGTGCATCAAACAACCATTTTTACAATTCCACGTTACGTTTGCAAAGTTATAATAATAATATCCATGACTTGAATCACTCGGCTAATCAAATGCTGGCATAAATATTATATTGGAATATTATAGCAGACGCGAGGTTTGAAACAGCTGTCAGGTAAAATATTTACGCGATGCCTATCGTAATTTGACACGAAACAACCTGGTTTTTAACGTTGATACACAATTTTTACACGGGGGTGCAAATAATTGTTTTAATCGATTGAAAAATATTGACATTTAATTTGAGTTTTACTTAGTTAATTGAAAATTATTGATTGATAATGCATAATATTATTGATTGATAATTCAAATCCTTATCCGCACCCCAATGGTGCATAGGGCACTGCATTATATAAACACAGTGTTATCTTGATCGTTAACACACGAAGGAAAGGTGATCAGCCCTCCGCTTTAGGTATCAGTCCAGGGTAATATTGAGTAAATATTAGAGTGAAAAATCACTTATAATTATTTGACCCCCCCTGGGAATCGAACCCGGGACCTCCAGAATGGTAGCCGACCGTGCTGACCATTACACTACGGAGGCGAACATGACATTGATTGATAATGCATATGTAAATTTGTTTCAAATTCAATATAAGTATTTATAGTGATTTTAAAACAATATAATAAAGAATATGGAAGTCTGGGCATTTCCGAGGCTGACGACCATCATAGGCTGTTTAAAATAATCACTTAAACCAACCTATGATAGTCGTCAGCCCCGCAAATGCCCAGACTTCTATATTCTTCTTCATCTTTGATGAGATGTCAAAAAATAATGTGAAAAATAACTCCTGTAATTGGAGATAATCCAGATTTTGTGAACAAGTATTTGGACACACTCAAAATGTTGTAAATAAATTATCTGGTCAAATTATAAGCTTAATAATAAAAAATAAAATGGTATTTTCTGGCGTTTCTCATATGTGTGATTATATTGTAGTTTTCAAGACAGATTTTTATGGAGTTCTATTCTCTCTGCCTACCCCTTCAATGAAGCGACGTGATGGTTAGTTAGTTAGTTATGAAAATAAGCCACATTTCCTCATAACCCATCATAATTCATCACCTAATGACCCTTTTCATGTATTATAAAATGTATGGTCAGCGCTTTAGAGTTGAAAAGATTCGGTAATGTTTTATTTATATCTCACTCATTAACACTATAATTGTGAGCCGATAGCGCTTTTGTGGGTTAATGGTGTGACGTCAGCACTCTTGGCGGTCAAGTTTGTGATACAGTGTGATAAGGCGAAAATTTTGTGAAAAAAACAATTGTATAATTTTTAAACAACATTTTAAGTGTGTCCAAATACTTTTTCTCAAACCTGGATTATCTCCAATTATAGGAGTCATTTATCAATTTATTTTTTGACATCTCATGAGATTATGAGATGCCATAAAATAATTCAATGAATAACTCCTATAAGTGGAGATAATCCAGATTTGTGAACCAGTATTTGGACACACCAAAAATGGTGGTAATAAAGTATCTGGTCAAATTATAAGCCGAAATAATAAAATGAAAATTAATTGATATTTTCTGGGGTTTCTCATGTATATATATGTGATTATCAGGATTCGGGCCTCACATACAAATCTAAAAGTTTCTGCTCGATAAAAAAGCTTTTTCGCCACACCAATAGATGTCGCTAGTGAAAATTCTAGTGAGTTTTGTACAATTTTCAAAATTGAATCGTATATATATATATATAAAAGATTCTGAGTAGTGTGGCTGTCAATCATGGGTAGAATTGGTGAATGTAGCACGTGTGTAAAGTGATCACTTAAACCGGCCTATGACGGTCGTCAGCCCAGTAAATGCCCAGACTTCCATACTCTTCTTCATCTTTATTGAGATGTAAAAAAATAAAAAAAAATTAAAAGTGTCTTTACTTTATATGAAACGTCATCATCATCATTCTCCCCATTTTTAAGAGTATTTGAAATAGTATTTTATCATGCCGACTTCCTTAGCTTAAATTACCAACTACATATAATTCGCCTGATAAATTGTTTTACTATTACAACTTTCAATTTTCAAAAATGTGCCTTCACTGGGATTTCCTGTGCCGAGGGCACATATCACTCACTCTTGAGTACTAAATACTTGATTTTTCAGGAGATAGTTTTAAAGTTTGAGAATATAATAAAATGTATTAAAAATAAATATCAAACCAATTATTGAACTTTTTACTATACAACAAATCGTTTTAGATAAAATCTGAAGGTTTTTTTCTCTAGTTGAAAAATATTTAGTATATTTAAAAAAAATAATTGAAGAATACCTTTTGTTCAAAATGCAAAAACAACACTTTCTGCCCTGTAGCGGGTAAATATGAAGTTAAAAATTTTCCGCTTTTGCTGGGATATAGTACATTTTCTGGGCGTTCTGAAAACATGCACAACTGAAAATTGACGATTTTTGAAATATGACGTTGTTGAAAGGAGTGAGCGATATGATACGCGTATAGGCTAACATCGTACGTGTACATGTACAAGCAAGGGTTCTTGCTGGTAGCGATGATGAATTCCGACATTTAACTCGGAAAATCAATATCTGACCCTGAAATATTTCCCGTGCCCATCACGATTTATTACAATACCTGTCATTACGGTACGACAATGTGCTATTTTGGGCGGTTAGTTTTGACACATATTATTTTGCTTTTTCGTTTATGACATACGACACAGCCTTGTGACTTGTATCCTGAGCAATATCAACAATTATATCGCTGGTTAAATGGCAAAGGGCCACAAGGCAACAAAAAAACATATATTTGAAGCTCTGACTTCTATTTTATATATAAAACATTGTTTTAAAATCAATTAAAATATTTTATTATAACTTAATTATAATTTCATTAATTGATTCGGCAGTCACTTTGTGGTAAAATATATCCATTTTTAATTAATGTTTTACTTAGTAAATACCACTATTTCTAAAAATCTACTGTGACGCGTGTTTCGATGCATTCCGCATCATTTTCAAACACCGTATGAAAATGTATTAAACCGTACCGTTTCAAACACAGTAGATTTTAAGAAATAGTGGTATTTACTAAGTAAAACTTAATTATAATGTCTACCGGTTTCGAAGCTAACCGCTTCTTTTTCAAGACTATATCCATAGTGATTTTAAAACAAAGTTACATTTTAATTATAAAAAAAACAGATCCAAATACCTTCTTCTTTTAAACGTATTAAACTAAATTCACTAGTAACTCATAAAGTTCATGTTTGCTTAGTTTTTTCATTTTCATATTTTTGATCTTTTGTCACTATATTGTATTTTCATTGTTTATCTATTTAGGCCCGTAGATTTTTGCTGCAAAAAAAACATTACCTTTACGTTAGTTATAAAAAGGAGTGAAGAATATTTCCGCTAATTAATTAAAAAGAAAAAGAGAAAAGAGAACAATGGAGAAGAAAAAATATTAGGAATAATAATAAAAATAAATAATAAACCATATCCACTCCCTAGGTGGAGCATATGGAGTCCACAAACTGTCTCCAGGCTTTTCTGTAGGCTGCCAGCTCCCTTGCATCCTCCCAAGTCAGATCCGCGTCCCGAAGTTCTGACGAGAACTGCCGACGAATTGTCAGCAGTGGTCGTCCTGGGCGGCGGGAGCCTGATGCCTTGTAAAAGATAAACAAATGTCCCATCCAGTTTCTTTATGTAATATTAAAAATTATTTCTTTTCTGGAATGGTAGTTGCCACAACATTGATATTTGTGACAGAGTTAGATTATGGTATCATTATTATCTGCTTTAAAAAATAAGAGGAAATATCTACGGTCGACAAAAATATTACTAATGTTGATAATGCAACGAAAAAAGTAGAGTGGTAAGTTTCATTATAGATAACTTTTTTACATTTTTTTCAGTACATGAAAAAAAAATATTTAGGTCTTAAGCCCTGCAAGTACCCATACTTTCATATTCTTTTTAATCTTTGTCAATATAAATATTCTCCTAAGTGGACAAACTTAGATTTGTGAACAAGGATTTAAACACAATGTAATCAGATTCAATTTTTGTACTAAAATTTCTTGATGGAACTGCATTTTATAGAATAAAATAACAAATATGTTTTATTGTTTTTTTTGTATCGCAGATACTTTGTGGCATATTTTATAAACTTTTTGAATATTTCAATGTTTTAGAACATAGTACATAAACCCTGATGATGACAAGGTTCTTGTCGAAACCGTTTGGATAAAGTGTACCAATAAAATGTGATTAAAACAAAGTTGTTTTAATTTATAAAGAAATATGTTGTTCCACGTGAAATTTGAGCAGCAACCAGGTTTCATCGTAACCAACATCATCAGAATTTTGTTTGCACTGTTATGTATAGGTATAGCATAGAATTTTGTCTAGTCTCACACCAGTCTGATGATGTCGGTTACGACGAAATCCGGTTGCTGGTCAAATAAAATTCATATTCACTTTATGTAATACCACTTATGGTGATAAGGAGAGTGTAGCATTTACAACATTTTGAGTGTGTCCAAATACTTGTTCACAAATCTGGATTATCTCCAATTATAGGAGTTATTTTTCATATAATTTCCAATTATATGAGTTATTTTTCATATTATTTTTTAACATCTCATCAAAGGGTCGTCAGCCCCGTAAATGCCCAGACTTCCATATTCTTCTTCATATTTTATGAGATGTTAAAAAATAATATGAAGAGTTTAACATGGTTGTTATTTTATTGTTCAATATAATTACTTGTTCTTATGTATTTTACTTGAATATTTATTTTTGATTTCATTCGCGGTTTTATCTATTGTATAATTTTTTGAGTTGTATTTTTAATGTTTTAATTAAGTTTTACGGTGTTTGAATGATGCGGAATGCATCGAAACACGTATCAACATAGATTTTAAGAAATGGTTGTATTTACCTAGTTAAACCTCAGTTATATTTTTTCGATATAAGAGTATATGGTCAGCACGCTCGGCTACCATTCTGGAGGTCCCGGGTTCGATTCCCAAGGGGGGTAAAATAAATACAAGTAATTTTTTCCTTGTAATATTTATTCAATATTGCCATGGACTGGTACCCGAAGCGGAGGGCTGATCACCTTTCCTTCATGTGTAAAACGATCATGATAACACTGCGTTTATAAGACACAGTGCCCTATGCACCATTGGGGTGCGGATAAGGGTTTTTTAAAATTATAATATTTTTTTTATTCTAAAGCGTATTTATTAATAATCACGATGGAAAAGAGTTCATTTGCCCACAAGTTCTTAAAACTAAGAATAGACCTAAAAGCATGTTGAAATATTTTCACTAGTTTTGAACTTTCAAAAATTATTCGCCATGTTTGTTTTATAACTCTTTAACTACCAAAAGAAGTCAAAACTTTATGTAGGGTGACTTAAGTAATTGAATTAATAAGACTTAAAAAATAACTTTGTTTTCCAGAATTATCCAGAAGAAAATGAGAGCAAACTTATTTTATTCGTGTTTTAAAAGTAGTTTGAAACTATTAAAGAAAAGTTAGATTAAACATAAGATTTGAAATTTATTAACTTAAAAAATACTTTAATATTAAAAATACTTAATTATAAATGCTTAATAAATTAATTAATTGAACTAAAGATGGTACCGAGATCTCACAGGTTTCGAAAAATGTATCGTTCACTCCTTTCAAGAACATCACACATCAAAAAACTAGATTTTTCAGGAGAACGTTTTTTATGTTTGAAAACATAAAACAATGTATTAAAAACAAATACCAAGCCACTTACTGGACTTTTTACTGTGCAACAAATCTTTTTAGGTAAAATCTGAAGGTTTTTTCTCCATTTTAAAAATGTTAAGTATATTTAAAAAAGCAAATAAACAATACCTTTTCTTCAAAATTAAAAAAAAACAACACTTTCTGCCCTGTAGCGGGTAAATATTTAGTTAAAAATATGCCTTTTTTGCTGGGATAAAGTACATTTTCTGGGCATTCCGAAAACATGCACAACTGAAAGTTGACAATTTTTTATTTATAACGTTCTTGAAAGGAGTGAGTATACTAATAGGCAATTACCCTTCCCTTACCAAAAACTTCCACGCACTCCGTACACCATATGAAAATATGTTTTAAAAAATATGATTTAAATAATTTGATTTAAGAAATATGATTTAAAAAAATGTAATTTAAAAATATGATTGAAAAAATATGATTTAAAAACATCTAAATGTTTTTTAATTGCATTGCGTAGCAAATACGTCAATTACAAATTGAATCGACACTATCAGACTTGTCTGATGATGTCGGTTACGACAAAACCCGGTTGCTGGTCAAATAAAATTCATGTGAAAAGTTGTTATTTTATACTAAAAAATGCATTTCCACCAAGAAATCAGTACAAAACTAAACCATACAATTTTGCTTAGTAGAATCTTCCTTATTTTAAGGAAGGAATGCAAAGCTGAGACAAGCATTATCGATAAAATTAAGAAAGGTGTGTTGAGATGGTTTGGACACGTAGAACGAATGAGTGAGGAAAGAACGGTTAAGCAAATTTATGAGGCGAATATAATTGAAAAAAGGAGCAGAGGAAGACCGAGAAAAACATGGCACAATCAGGTATGCCAAATACTTGCTTCCACGTTCATGCATAAATACTGATGCATGAAAAAAACTTGGCACGATCAAGTATGCCAAAAACTTGAAAGTGGTCTGGTTAGGAGATGCATGAACGAGGAAGAGGCGAAGAATGTGGCGTTCTATTCTCTCTGCCTACCCCTTCGGGGAAGCGGCGTGATAGTTAGTTAGTTAGTTAGTTAGGATCTTCCTTGTTCTCTGTTTTTGAAGATGGTTTTCCAATACTCCTGTGTCCTCTTCGGTACCTTTTATGGTATCCTGCATCGAAATAGCTTTCCAAAGTTTCTAGTGTAGTTCGCAAAACGCTAGAGCGGCCAGGATGATGTCGGCTACGACGAACCGCGGTTGCTAGTCATTCACGTGAAAAGTTGTCATATTATACACTAAGAAATATCAGTACAAAACTTAAACCATACGATTTTGCTTAGTAGGATCTTCCTTGTTCTGTTTTTGAAGATGGTTTTCCAATACTCCTGTGTCCTCTTCGGTACCTCTTATGGTATCCTGCATCGAAATAGCTTTGTCAACCTCCAAAGTTTCGAGTGTAGTTTGCAAAATGCTAGAGCGGCCAGGATGATGTCGGTTACGACGAAACCCGGTTGCTAGTCATTCACGTGGAAAGTTGTCATATTATACTATAAAATGCAGTTCCTCCAAGAAATATCAGTGCAAAACATAAACCATACGATTTTGCTTAGTAGGATCTTCCTTGTTCTGTTTTTGAAGATGGTTTTCCAATACTCCTGTGTCCTCTTCGGTATCTCTTATGGTATCTTGCATCATAATTGCTTTGTCAACTTCCAAAGTTTCTAGTGTAGTTCGCAAAACGCTGGAGCGGCCAGGTGTTTTGGAGATTCGTGCGCACTCGACCTCACACCGACCTCGCTAAATCACATTACTTCCCGACAACTTAGCTGGAAAACTTTCGGTAAACTTGTAACAACGACACGAGGTTCTTAAAATAAGTACTTATAACTCATTGCGATATTAGAGCCACCGTAATATATGCCTTGGCCGTTTACCGCTTCATAGATTTTTCGAAATACGGGTACCTTACTTTTTGTTGGGTAATATATCCAAAAATTGTCCGCCTTCGTAGTGTAATGGTCAGCACGCTCGGCTACCGTTCTGGAGGTCCCGGGTTCGATTCTCAAGGGGGGCAAAAATAAATATAAGTGATTTTTTCACTGTAATATTTATTCAATATTACCATGGATTGGTACCTGAAGCGGAGGGCTGATCACCTTTCCTTCATGTGTAAAACGATCATGATAACACTGCGTTTATAAGACATAGTGCCCTATGCACCATTGGGGTGCGGATAAGGGTTTTATATTATTATTATATAATATATCCAAAATAAAACACGGTTTTTTGGATTGAATTCTACATTTATATATGTATATATTAATACGTGATGCGTTTCGTCAGTAAGTAGTTTCGTTAGTAAGTAGTACCTAGCTTACCTTACTACCTACCTCTACTGCCTACCATAATTAATTCTCTATACACGCCACTGCTAACGTATTACATTGCTTTTGATTTCATTGAATATCCAACATAATTCCATGGATTTGAGAAAAAATTTAATAAATGAGGTTTCGCGTTTCAGGGTATAACGAGATACCTTTTGTTGAAAACTTCTTTTACTAGAAATTTCCTTTGTACCTGGAGATCCTTTTGATATCTAATGATAGGAGTTACCGCGCAAAGTACTGGCTCACTACTGTATTTATTAAATTTATTAATATATTTTCCTATAGTTTTATGACATTAAAAAAATCTGAAAATGTTGAAATCACTCTTTTGGCTTGCTGTCTGATTTCACTGCGTATTTATCGTTGAGCTTTTGATTTCTTTTAAATTGAGGTTTCAGATTTTTTTCATTAATCGATTCGGCAGTCACTTTGTGGATGTATCCATTTTTAATTTTAGTTTTACATACTTGGTAACTATCTGAAAAATGGTATTTACCAAGTAAACTTTTGTCTAAAGAATTATTTGTTTCCAAAATATTTCATTTTTTGTTGTTCCTATTTTCTAAAATTAATTTACCGTCACGACGGTTCACCGAAGTGGTGGGCAGAGAGAAAATAACGCGATATTACTTACTAACATTATTTTTCTCTTCCATATTCATGCATCTACATATATATATTGTAACAAACACTCGATTATTCTTACTCTTGAGCTGGCCACTTTTGAGTATTTGTAATATTTGATCATACCAAGTTTTCCTCAGTCATCTTCTGCTCGTATTTCCAACTACATTTGCATTGAAAAATTATTTTGCTGTTCTTTCTTCACTCATTCGTTCCACATACCCAAACCATCACTACACACGTTCTTAATTTTATCGATAATACCTACTTATCTAGCTTTACATTAATTTCTTTCATCTCCATTCGAACATCTACCATACATCGTTTCGGAGCATATTCATCTAAAAGATCGATTTTTTATTGCATTTAGTCTACTTGCATCCTTTTACCAACTTCATGCTTCACTTCCATAAATAAGGTTCGAAACCTGGACTCCGTTGTGTACTGCCAGTAAGAAAATGTTAAAAATAATTGTTTATTTTCTTGAATGTTTTTAGCAGCTTTGTGGCACATTTTATAAACTTAATAAAATAAAACTCTTTTATTGTTAATAACTTTTTTTATTACTTTTCCCCAACCGGTTTCGACAAGAACTTTGCCATCGTCAAGGTTAAACATGTACATGTTGGAGAAACAAAGTAGTTGTATTTTATGAAGAATTGTTTGTGAAATGATATTGATGAATGAAGATTTCAACTACACGCCTTTTAGGAGGATGTGTATAATATTTTACATTGCATTGGTGTCATATGTCATTTTCCTTTGAAAGTCGATATAAGTTCTTATTCCTCATTTCTCAAAACACAAACGTGGGACTGAAAATGGGAAATATTCCCTTTGAATTATTTTAATGAACTGAAAACCATTTCTAGATAGAAATACTTCATTTACTTAACAATATTGCCAGCTTAATATGGATTCTATAATTTATATTTGAAGCATTAACTTTGTGATTTTCCATTTTATAATTAAAATGTCACTTTATTTTAAAATCACTTTAAATATTTCATTATAATGTCTACCGGTTTTGAAGCTAATCGCTTCTTTATCAAGACTAATTAATACTAAAACACTATCTACTAAACAATATTCAAAATATTTTGACGGTTAGAGAAAGAAGCTTGGGTAGATCTCAAGTGGCTTTGTTTTTTTTGTGTTGATTGGCAAAGACAGTCAATAGGGATCAGGGATGATGAGGGATTGGAAACATATTTAATAACGGACTTTTAGCAAGATCATTTACTTCTGTATTTATTTGTTGTACATTATTATTTTTGCCTTTTTAAATTTCTAATATTTCAAAGTAATCTAATTTAAGTCCCCTTTTGAATGTACGTAATATATTAAGACATTTATTTTTATCAAATGAGTAATTATTTTCTATTAATTAATTGGCAAATTCAGAATAATTATTATTATTAACTCATCTTTTAAACTCTTTACATTGGATGTAAAGAGAGTCTTAAGTGATTTTAAATCAAAGAGGCATTTTCATAATTTGGATTCTTTTATTTTAAAATCAATCTTTCTCTCATATTATTTTTATTTTATTTTTATTTTATTGGAAGGAAGAACAACAGTTACAATATATGATACATAAAGAATACAAAAAATAAAATCATGAGTACCAATTATAGTTCTCAACTATACATAATTATACTCGTAAATGTTTTAAAAAATCATTATTCAATTATTTAATATGGGTGCCTTAACTTTAGATGAAACATCTTTCATTTTTATTTATAAATATGAAACATGAGCATCTCAGAGCTTACGACCTGGCATTTGGTTGGCTTAAGTGATCACTCTGTATATGTACATGTGTAACATGCATCATTTTACCCATTATAATGGGTAATAATTATTTTTAACAATAATTATTGAACATCCATATGGAATTTTTTGGAACTTGCATGTATTCAATGATCTTGGATTCCTTTCTCATGTGTGAACAACTCAATAGATTTGGAAGTACGACTGGCCACATTTATTAAAATATGACATTAAGAAGTTACGTGCAGTGTTTCTCCCGTTTTTAAGAGTTTTCAGGACTTATTTTAAATATTTAAAAAAAGGGAAATAATCATTCATTCCGCATTAATTGTTTGTATTTCATATATGTATAACGTGGTAATATTTTCCTTCGTAAATTGGGTGTAAATAATATGTAAAGTGGGTGTATAATAATAAAATAAACAATGTGTTGCTTTGTAATTAAAGTTTATAATTAAAGTTTATTCTTAATTTATCTTTATAATATTTTTCTATCTATCTATCTGATTCTGACAGTTCAGAATATTATATTTTTTCTATCTGATGTCTTTTGTTTTATTCAGTGCGACGCATGCGACATCTGGTGGTAGATTTGTACTTTATGCAGGTACTTAATAAAATGTATAGGTAGGTATCTAGGTATTTTTTAACATATGTTTTTAGGAAAGAGAGCCTCATTAAATATATTTTTTTAGATATTTCTATATAGCCTGTTGATTAATTAAGCTTAATGTATATTTTGTTAAATATACTACAAAAGTGTCTTTCATTCTTACAAAAAAATCAAAACCAATAGAAACTTCAATATTTACTGTGTTCTTATACAAACTGAATAAAGGGTTTCCATTTTTTAGCTAGCAACCTTTTGGTTGTATATTTAGAAAGAGTAAAACATTTATGAAGTGGTAAACAATAATGCGAATATTTTGGTAGCTCGTAAGCGTACCTAAAATTCAGTTTCTCTCATGAGAAAATAACACATTTCAGTTAATTTTATCCATTTTGAATTAAAGTTTTGCTTATTATTTTTTGACATCTCATCAAAGATGAAGAAGAATATGGAAGTCTGGGCATTTACGGGGCTGACCACCGTTATGGCTGGTTTAAGTGATCACTTTACACACGTGTAACATTCACCAATTCTACCCATTATAGACAACCACACTACTCAAATTCTTTACATCTCACCAATAGAAGTCTCTAGTGAAGTTCTAGTGTTTCAAGAACAAGGTTTCTAAATTGGTTCATATATACAGAACTTCCAAGAATTTGAGCAGTGTGGTTGTCAATAATGGGTAGAATTGGTGAATGTTACACGTGTGTAAAGTGATCACTTAAACCAGCCTATGACGGTCGTCAGCCCCGTAAATGCCCAGACTTTCATATTCTTCTTCGTCTTTGATGAGATGTCAAAAAGTAATATGAAAATAACTCCTGTAATTGGAGATAATCCAGATTTTGTGAACAAGTATTTGGACACACTCAAAATGTTGTATAGTTTTACTTCATGAACACGGTGTTTGAAAATCATACGAAAAACATTGAAATGCGAATAACAATTCATTTTACGAATAAAAATACTGTTAACATCACATCAGTAGAAAATCTAACAGCGATTTTCAAAGTACTTTTTTTTAAACGCGCTAAACAAGGCATAAAGTAAAACATTATAAAAATCCACGTTTTTAAATTGCTGTGAACTCCATTTAAATTTCTTTTAACTTTGACAGAGCGCGCTTTAAGCGTCATTATTTCATTTCAAGAGGGTCCTAAAGAGTCCTTTTCTCTTGGAAATTCAGGAAATGATAAAAACGTCCGTGTAAGTAAAACATCTGTGTGTCACTCAATTCACCGTTTCTCGTCCTTGTACGCTAAAGTGAAAAAGGCTTTTGTTTTATATTATAATAAAGGGAATGGTTATTCACGTTCAGATCCAGTGTTGATTACGTTTTGTACGTTTCGACATTTGGTCCAGTGTTCGATCATCCCTTTGAAATAATAAATGGAGAATTGAGGATTACAAATAATGGATTTACAAATAAATAAAATTGATCGAAAGAGCATATAATATTTGTGATTTATTAGATGAGAGTAGAATGAATGCAGTCAAAATTCAATCCCTCATTTCGGTAAATGTATTGAAATATACAAATTAAAGACTTGTTTTTTTTACCAATTCAGTATTATATTTTCGTTAATCAATTAGGCTTTTCGTTAATCAAGTCACTTTTTTTTCAATCTATCAAGTTTTTATTTTAGTTTTACATAATTATTAAGACCAAAAGTAATCATGCTTTTAAAACCAGTGTCCGTCGATAGTTGCTCCTCGTTGGTAGACAAGGTGGAAACAGACTTAATTCCAAGCTTTGTACTTGTGATGAAAAAAGACTTAACCCGATGGTTGCCAGAGACGAGATATCTCGGCAAATGGCGGAGTGCCCGTATGGCCAGAGACGAGATATCTCGTCAGTACTTTTGATGACGTATTACTCCGCAGTTTTAACTCATATTGACAATCTGTCAAAAACGGAACATACATTGCCATCAGTTGAAGTTGTCACAAAATATATATATATATATATATATATATATATATATATATATGTGTGTGTATATTTATATGTATATATATACACATATATATATATATATATATATATATATATATATATATATATATATATATATATATATATATATATATATATATATATATTTATATGTATATATATATATATATATATATATATATATATATATATATATATACATATAAATCTGTCATTTAATCTCCTACAGACTTATTCTTGTTCCCTAAACTCAAAATTCCTATGAAAGGAATATTTGAGACGATTCTCGAGATTAAGGCAAATGCGAGGAAAGAACTAAAGGACATCACAAAAGCCTTCCAGGACTATTTCCAAAAGGGAAAACACCGTTAGGATAGGTGTGTGCGTAGGAAAGATGTATACTTTAAAGGGGACCCAGACCCCCTATACGTATATAATATATGTATAAGAATAAATAATAGATGTATATTTTGTAAAGTCTTCTCTTCTTTCTTCTTTTTAAAATGTTCCTATTAAGTTTATTGTTTTAAGAAGCCATATATAAATAAATAAATATAATAAATCATTCATTCATCATCGCTATCACGTGTATATGTTTTACCCTTTTTCGAGATCAGTTGCTAATTTTCATCATCGGAGAAGGGCTTTGAATGTCTTGCGAAAAATCGGTAATGAATTAATTTCATCTTTTTTTTCCATTAAAGGATTCTCCTTAATTAGTTTTTAATAATTTACTTTATTTGTTTTCGTGAAACCGTGTTAAAAAAAAAGTGTTGTACAAAAAATGTGCCACAATTTATACATCCGTATGTATATATATATATATATATATATATATATATATATATATATATATATATATATATATATATATATATATATATATATATATATATATATATATATATATATATATATATATATATATATATATATATATATATATATATATATATATATATATATATATATATATATATATATATATATATATATATATACATATATACATATATATATATAAATATATATATATATATATATATATATATATATATATATATATATATATATATATATATATATATATATATATATATATATATATATATATATATATATATATATATATATATATATATATATATATATTTATATATGTGTGTGTATGTGTGTATGTGTGTGTGTGTGTGTGTGTGTGTATGTGTGTGTGTGTGTGTGTGCGTGTGTGCTAGTAATGATCTCATCCACAAAAAAGGTGCCCATCAGAAATGAACACCTTTTTTTGTTCATCGCATACAACCAAATATCTGTAATGAAAATATAAAAAAAACAACCCTTTTCAGAATTTACGTTAGACCTGAAATATAAAATTTGTCATACAACGTATTTTGTATATTAATCACGATATTTACCATTCCTTACACGTGCCACAAATGCTATTAGATAATATGGTTATTTTATGTACAAAAGTTTTACATTCTCAGACATAAAAACTAGCTAATATTATCATTCAAATAATTTGTAATAACTATTTATTATTAGGTATGTTTTCAATTATTGTTAAATCATTCCAGAATATAGGAAGTTATTCGCACATATCGCTCACTCCTTTCAACAACGTCAAATATAAAAAAAACTTGATTTTTCAGGAGATCGTTTTTAAAGTTTAAAAATATAATTAAATATTTTAAAAATATATTTCAAGCCACTTATTGAAATTTTTACTATGCCATAGATCTTTTTAGGTGAAACGCGAAGGTTTTTTCTCCATTTGAAAAATATTTAGTATATTTCCAAAAAAATAATTAAACAATATATATTCTTCAAAATGCAAAAACAACACTTTCTGCCCTGTAGCGGGTAAATATTAAGTTAGAAATAACTTTTGCTGGGATATAGTACATTATCTGGGCATTCCAAAATATGCACAACTGAAAATTGACTATTTTTGATATATGACGTTGTTGAAACGAGTGAGCGATATCATCATCATATTCACAATTGTCATTCAACTCACGTTTCCAATCATATAAAAATATTCGTATCTTTATGTTAGAGCATAAAATAACAATCACATCATTTCTCAATTATATACTTACAAATGATTTCAGAAAAAGGTAATATAAGAGATCTGGAAACAGTGGCGTGCTTTCCATATAGGGACGAAAATAAATACATATAAACATTTTGTATATTAATTTCTTTGTAGCATATAACACTCTCCTTGTCATTCATCGCTCACTTCGTGTAATACCACTTAAATAAATTGAAATTACTACGGTCTCCTATGAAAAAATCATTCTTATTATTATTTATTGATTCGGCATTTACTTTGTGGAATAACACATTGATTATTTTTTTTAATTAAACACTTGTAATGAACAACTTAATGAGTTTTGTTTTTATACACGACTAGTTTCGAAAACTTACAGATGTTTTCATCCATAGGTAAAAATTAAAATGAAAACATCTGTAAGTTTTCAAAACTATATATATATGTGTATAAAAATAAAACTCATTAAGTGCTTTACTACAAGTGTTTATTCTTTAAAAAATCTCATAATTCTTATCTATAGAAATGTACGAACTCCATTTTAATTTTTGCATCAAACACTGATTTTTAAGTCTAGGAAGTTGTATTTTGTTGTTAAAAAAAACACATAAAAATCAATTTTGTGACAATTATTTTGCCTTGTTATGGAATTTTCAAATGACAATATTTTAAAAATGCCGTAACTAGGCGAAACAATTGTCACAAAATTGATTTTTACGTATTTTTTAAAATTAAAATACAACTTTGTAGACTTAAAAAATCACTGTTTGATTTTACATTTAATACATAAAATTATTATTCTTATTCAAAAGAGTGAAAGAAGATAAAGGAATCACAATGATTTTTTTTTTAAGACTTAAAGTTGAATTTAGTAACTTTTATACTATGGGTAGGTCTTTTCTTTACCCTCCCACTCCCTCCACCCCTCATATATAACACAATGGGAGTGTAGTGGAAAATAAACAATCAACACTACTACTATTTAAGCTCTATAAACCGTAGAAAATAAACCATATGACGTCATAAAACGTTCGATGACGGAAATTTGATGAAGTATGCGAACGCATGTTTTTCGTTGTATTCAAATACCTAATGTTTAAACCTTCATATCTCCCTTAGTTCTCTATAGATTTCAATTAGAATGTTAGTCGATAGTCTTGTTTTTTTCAAATTTATTAATTAACTTATTAACAAACATCGTGACGAAAATCTGTTGTAAACATAACGAAAAAAACATCTCATCAAACATAGTTTTATATTTATTTTTCTAAACTAAAAATTATCGCCGCTACTTTGAATTGTGGCGTCTGATGATATAATATGATATTGGTTAGGCTTTTCGCTACGAGCAATGATATTCTGACTCTGAAAATCAATATTTGACCCCGAAACATTTCCTCGCCCATCACGATTTGCTACTTTTACAATACCTGTCATTAGGGAATTACAGTGTAGTATTCTGAGGGTAGGTTTTTACTGATATATTATTACGTATATATTTAAACATATATATATATATATATATATATATATATATATATATATATATATATATATATATATATATATATATATATATATATATATATATATATATATATATATATATATATATATATATATAAATATATATATATATAAATATATATATATATATATATATATATATATATATATATATTTATATATATTTATATATATATATATATATATATATATATATATATATATATATATATATAAATATATATATATATATATATATATATATATATATATATATATATATATATATATATATATATATATATATATATATATATATATATATATATATATATATATATATATATATATATATATATATATATATATATATATATATATATATATATATATATATATATATATATATATATATATATATATATATATATATATATATATATATATATATATATATATATATATATATATGTATATATATATATATATATATATATATATATATATATATATATATATATATATATATATATATATATATATATATATATATATATATATATATATTTATATATATATATATATATATATATATATATATATATATATATATAAATATAAATATATATATATATATATATATATATATATATATATATATATATATATATATATATATATATAAAAATATATATATATATATATATATATATATATATATATATATATATATATATATATGCACGTTTAATGTTTAACCTCGGCTCGTAACGCATGTCTGTGTTAAAAACTATAGTGCATGTTGGTCTTCGGGTCGATCAAAAATCGTATGTGTTAGACATTTTGTGTAGTTTTTATTGTGTTAATGGTGCTATGGTGGTGAAGGGTGGTATTGTTTGCATGCTGTGTTAGTGGTTGTCCTGATGAAGAGACGGGTATGTCTCGAAACCTGTAGACATAAAAATCTCAGTGAGTGGTTTTATGCTAATATTATTAACATTTTTGTAAAAAAAATAATAAGTAAAAATGACTAACCACAAATTAAGTGCTTTAAATATTAATAATATTGAGAATATAATAATTATAATTTAATAAGTAATAGAAACAGGAAAGACCGAGAATCACTTGGCTTAAAACTTAACTTGAAAGTAAGTCAGGAGAAGAAATAATCACCGGTATATATGAGGAGAAGTATGATTATGAAAGAGGCGATGAAAGTTTTACAAAGATTAGTGTGGCGTTCTATTCCCTCTACCTTCCCTCGCTGCGTGATGATTAGTTAGTCAGTAAGTTTAAGAGTGAAATAATTATTTCATTTCTACTTAAAATATATTTCTGACTATTAAGTTTTCATAACACAAAAATAATAATAAAATCCTACTTTTAGAATTAAACAAAAAAAATCACCCCCCTAAGACTTTTGAAACAAACAGATAATCATAAGTACATTGAAATCTTTTAATCTATATTTATTTTTTCTCCATTAAAAGAAACCTTTTACATTGAGATTATCCAATTCAATAGAAGATAATTCTAGAATCTACAAAAGTTATTTGAAGATCTGATCGGATAAAAGACGGAAATTTGGCGATTAAACGCCCATAGGAGATAAATATCTTCTTTCAGCATCTAAGTCGAAAATCCACTGACACGTGTGCTATGTAGACTAGAAGATTAATGTACAATTTCCTCAAGAGACATGTTTTTTTCTAACTTACTTCTATACTTTGCACATGATGAATTGACTGTAAGTACACTTATCTGACTCTAATCTAGGTAAAAAAAAAATTGACATCTCAATATAGACGAAGGAGAATATACAATAGAAAACACCCCTTTATCGTTGAAACAAGTGTAAAATAATCGTGTTAAATAATCGCTCAAAGGGGTAAATGTTTTTAAATTGTTTTTTAATTTTTCACGTTTTTTTTTGACATATCATCAAAGATGAAGAAGAATGTAGAAGTCTTGGCATTTACGGGCTGACGACCGTCATAGGCTGGTTTAAATAATCACTTTACACATGTCGCTCACTCCTTTCAAGAACGTCATAAATCAAAAATCGTCAATTTCCAGTTGTGCATGTTTTCGGAATGCCCAGAAAAGGTACTACATCCCAGAAAAAGAGGCATATGTTTATCTTAATATTTACCCGCTACAGGGCAGAAAGTGATGTTTTTGCATTATGAAGAAAAGGTATTGTTTTATTATTTTTTTTTAAATAAACTAAATATTTTTCAAATGGAGAAAAAATCTTCAGGTTTTACGTAAATAGATCTGTTGCACAGTAAAAATTTCAGTAAGTGGCTTGATATTTATTTTTAATACATTGTATTTTTTCATTTAACTTTAAAAACGTTCTCCTGAAAAATCAAGTTTTTTGATTTATGACGTTCTTGAAAGGAGTGAGCGATGTGTAATATTCACCAATTCTACCCATTATTGACAAACACACTACTCAAATTCTTGGACGTTCTATATATATGAACCAATTACGAAACTTTGTTCTTGAATCACTAGAACTTCACTAGAGACATCTATTGGTGAGATGAAAAGAAGCTTTTTATTGAGCAGAAACTCTTTTATTATGTCAAAAAATAATATTAAAAATATCACCTGTAATTCACCCATGATTCACTCAAAATGTTAAATTGAAAAAATGTTAAAATGAAAATAACTCCTGTAATTGGAGATAATCCAGATTTTGTGAACAAGTATTTGGACACACTCAAAATGTTGTAAATAAATTATCTGGTCAAATTATCAGCTTAATAATAAAAATGAAAATTGTATTTTCTGGCGTTTCTCATGTGTGTGATTATAATCCAGGATTCGGATCTCACATACTAATATAAGAGTTTCTGCTTAATAAAAAGCTTCTTTACATCTCACCAATAGATGTCTCTAGTGAAGTTCTAGTGATTCATGAACAAGGTTTCTAAATTGGTTCATATATATAGAACTTCCAAGAATTTGAGTAGTGTGGTTGTCCATAATGGGTAGAATTGGTGAATGTTACACGTGTGTAAAGTGATCACTCAAACCAGCCTATGACGGTCGTAAGCCCCGTAAATGCCCAGACTTCCATATTCTTCTTCATCTTTGATGAGATATCAAAAAATAAAATGTTAAATTTTAATTTTATAATAACCTAATTTAGTAATTTTAGCTGGGTAATCTTTTAAAAATGGGGGAGTTTACTGTATATCGTATCAACATTCATAAAGATAGCTGCTGACTGATATCAAAGTCCTAAAAGTGACCACTCAAATCCACCCTATTCCAGGTCCTAAGCCCTTTAAATGCCCAAGCTTTCACAGAATTCTTCATCTTTATTGAGATACCAAATAAGTAAGTCCTTACTCATATTTATTCAAAAATATTTTGATACGTTCAAAACATCCATCTGCTTGGATTTATTTTTTAAAGTTTTACAACTTTTTTTCTACATGTTGACATCTCAACAAAGATGATATACAATATGGAAATCTGGGTATTGATAGAACTTAAAACCCGTCATACACTGGTTAAGTGATCATTTTACACACGTGTAACATTTTTTATTTTATTTTATTTATTTAAACTTTATGTACCGATTCCGCCTCCGTAGTGTAATGGTCAGCACGCTCGGCTACCGTTCTGGAGGTCCCGGGTTCGATTCCCAAGGGGGGGTAAAATAAATATAAGTGATTTTTTCACTGTCATATTTATTCAATATTACCCTGGACTAGTACCTGAAGCGGAGGGCTGATCACCTTTCCTTCATGTGTAAACGATCAAGATAACACTGCGTTTATATGACGCAGTGCCCTATGCACCATTGGGGTGCGGATAAGGGTTTTATTTTTTTTATATTTAGCACCGAAAATAAGTAAGTACATTGGCAGACTTATTGCTAAAATAACAATATCTTCCAACCAACCAAAAATAGACTGGTGATATTGACCAAAACGTTTGATACCATGTATAGCTGTTTGAAATCAGAGGGTAGATAGTACGAGTACTTGAACATTTAAAAAAACATAAATTACAAATTGACATTTAAGAAAAACATAAATTACAAAAGATGATAATAAGGATGGCAAAGGAAAAGGGGAGTTTAGGGAAGGAGGTACAGGGAAAAACTAAGGTAGGAGGTTTGATGGACAGTTAAGATTCTAATGATATATAGTTATTTACCATTCAACCCTTGATTGACAAACACATTGCTCAAATTTTTGGAACTCATTTTTATTTTTTCCACAGTAGTTCATTTGAACAGTGATTTCTTCCATAGTTACCAACATTGCTAGTCTGAGGATGTCGGTAACGACTTCACCATGAAATGAAATAAATGAAAACAGCCTATGACGGTCGTCAGCCCCGTAAAAGCTCTGACTTCCATATTCTTCTTCATCTTTAATGAGATGTCAAAAAATAATATAAAAGTAAAAGAAGCTTTAAATTACTGTTTTATTTGTTAAGCTGCTTGTTACATGCTTAGATGTAAAGAAACTTATTATTAAGCAGAAACTCACCAATACATATCACCAATAGATGTCTCTAATGAAGTTCTAGTGTTTCAAGAACAAGGTTTCTAAATTAGTTCATATATATAGAACTTCCAAGAATTTGAGTAGTGTGGTTGTCAATAATGGGTAGAATTGGTAAATGTTACACATGTGTAAAGTGATCACTTAAACCAGCCTATGACGGTCGTCAGCCCCGTAAATGCCCAGACTTCCATATTCTTCTTCATTTTTGATGAGATGTCAAAAAATTAAATGAAAATAACTCCTGTAATTGGAGATAATCCAGGTTTTATGAACAAGTATTTGGACCACTCAAAATGTTGTACATAGTCTCCTTCTTTCCTTTCCTCACCTAACGACATCTTTGATCTCGCATATTTCCCTTATCCTGGTGTTCCTTATTCTATCTCGTAGATTCTTGCCATATATGCTTCTTAGAGTCTACATTTACGATACACTAAGCGCGTTTTTTGTGCCTACGGTATCCGCACTACTTTTAATTCGAAATTAATTTATAATAATCATTAAATTTTAATTAATTCGTTACTTTTTAAAAAGAGTTTATTTAGAAGTATTTAGATTTAGATCAAATTAATTCAATTTGCGACGTTAAAACCACTATTTTATTATAATTCCCATTTTTGAACCCCACTTATATAAAGTGCCCAATAAATTGGAGTCTTTAAAATATGGCAATTTGGTAAGCGAATATCTTGAATTATGAAATGATCTATCTTTGTAGGCCTGTGATTTACTTGCTAGCGGTAGGTATTCGTAATAAATCACATTTCATTGGTAAATGAGGTCTCTCCGGAAATCGAAACGAAATTGAAAAATTTCAGATATAATTCTGACTCCCTTTCGTCGACAAGAGTCATATAACGAAGGTACTAGGGAGAATCTTAGATTTAAAAGGTGTCTCAACTTTTTATTGAAAAAAAACTAACCATCACGCCGCCTCTCCGCAGGGATAGGCAGAGAGAATCGAACGCCACACTACTCTGTCTTTGCAAACATTCTTCGCCTCTCCACATTCATGTATCTCCTCATACATACCCGAAGATTATTACAACTCTCAACCCAGCCGCTTTCAAGTATTTGACATAATTTATACTCTGCTTCTTATTAAATATGTAAAATTCTTTACGACATTTTGAGTGTGTCCAAATACTTGTTAAAAATCTGGATTATCTCCAATTAGAAGTTACTCCTCATTGGAGGTATTCCAGATTTGAGATAATAAGTATTTGGACGCACTCAAAATGTTGTAAATATTATTTTTTTATATCTTAACATAGATGAAGAAGTATATGGAAGTCTGAGCATTTACGTTGCTTACCACCGTCACAACTTAAAGTTATTATAAAGTGATCACTTGCCCAAACCTATGACGGTCGTAAGCCCTATAAATGTCCAGACCTCTATATTCTTCTTCATCTTTGTTGCGATGTCAAATTGTTTATATAGTAAGCATTTAGCCCTGGTTAAAACCTCGTTGTTCATACTTGTGAGCGAGGATTTGAACACACTCAAAATGTATACATAAGTATACACACAACATAAGTATACGTTATAAATATTTTACTATAAAATAATAAGAGCTCTTCTCTTCTTTGCGTAAAAAAAGCGTAAAAAAATTATACAATTTTGTAACGGAGAAATGTATAGAAATTGTAACTAATTGTATAAAAAAAGTAATTAAATTGAATAATTAAAAAAAAACCTTTGCAGACAATTTTCGCTGCACGTAAGGACCCCAATCAACCCTTAGAATTATTGCACTCGACCGCACACCCTTATAATTCCTTTATTCTAAAGAGATTATTTTTTTACTAAATTATATTACCTTAATGAAGGGAAAATAAAATCTGATTCCATCCTTAGGGTACCTGAATAATTTCTATTCAAGACCTGAAATTTGAGAGTATAATAGATTTCAGAAACTCTGCAAAGAATTACAATTTACCTAGAATTCGAGAAATATCAAATATCTAACTTTCACTTTATTAGACGGTAATTTGTGTTCACCTCCTTAGTGTAATGGTCAGCACGCTTGGCTACCGTTCTGGAAGTCCTGGGTTCGATTCCCATGGGAGAAAGAAATAAATATGCAATGTTATTTTTTCACTTTAATATTTTTTCAATATTTTCCTGGACTGGTACCTGAAGCGGAGGGTTGATCACCTTTCCTTCATGTATTAAAGATCAAGATAACGCTACGTTTATATGATGCAGTGATCTATGTACCATTGAGGAGCACAAGACGGTCACTCTTGTTTTTTCTCCATAAACTCAACACTTAACCGTGTGTAATAAAATAATGATAGTAAAGTTAGAAAAAAAACATTATTTTTTAATAATGTAACTAGACAGTGTATCTAAATATCGATCCATTTGAAGAAATGAACATTTTTAACCTTAGCTAACTAGCTTTGCGTAGCTTTTTTGACATCTCAACATCGAAGAATATGGATGTCAGAATATAAACATCTAAATATGTGAAATGTGAATATCTCACCAATAGGTGTCTCTAGTGAAATTGAAAGTGATTCAAGTACAATGTTTGAAAATTGGATCATATACTCGTATATAGAACTTCCTAGAATTTGAATAGTGTGGTTGTCAATCATGGGTACAATTGGTGAATGTTACTCGTGCGTAACGTGGTCACTTTAACCAACCTTTGACGGCCGTTAACCTCGTTAATGCCCAGACCAATTTTTTTTATACATTTAAAAAAAAACAATGTTATAATTAATATATTTTATTTATTGAAAGCATTGATAACTTTGTGGTATGGTAATAAAACACTCTCCTTATCATTCATTGTTTACTTTGTGTATTACCACTTTCATAAACACTTATTTGTGACTACCGGTTACGGAAAAATGTTCCATCATCAGGACATTGAAATAAAATTATAACGAAACAGAGACGACAAATGAATCACAATGGGAATATTTTCAAAAGTGGAAGTTAAATTTAGTTGTTTATTTATTATGGATTAGTCTTTATTGATTTCTTTACTTATTTCTAGTTTTTCTAGATTATCTTAACAAATACCAAATATTTTTATTCAAATGTCCAATCGTAATAATTTTATTTTAATGACCTGTTGATGGAATAACTTTCCAAAACCGGTAGTCACAAATAAGTGTTTATAAAAGTGGTATTACACAAAGTAAACAATGGATGATAAGGAGAGTGTTTTAATAATAAATCATTTAAATTTTCTAAAACATCTGACGATAAGAGTAACGATGAAAGGTTTTGTCTGCTTATCTTCAGGAGGGGTGTAGAGGAAATACGCGAAGGGTTGTTATCGCAACACATCCCCAACAGGACTTAGAAGCGACACATTCATTTGGATTTACACAAACGAAAATCAACATGTCAAATAATAAAGCTTCGAATATGCTTTGTTTGTTGCGGAGCTTTTCAAAGGCTTTATCTTATTTTGAAATATTTATTATCATCCTTAAAATATTCCCTAACATAAATTATCCTTCTTTATAATAAAATAATATTATACTTCTCAACATTTTGAGAGTGTGAAATTATTTATTGTAACTGCAGACAGCTGGTGGAATTCCATTTTAAATTGTTGGGAATAAGACGAAACGCGTCACATATTATCATATACATATATGTACATAAAAATAGAATTTAATCCAAAAACCTTGTTTATTTTAGATATACATAATACTTAACAGTGTAAAATTACTTGTTAACAAATCTGGATTATCTCCAATCAGGAGTTATATTTTATATATTATTTTAACATCTCAACATAGATGAAGAAGAATATGGAAATCTGGGTATTTACGGGGCTTACAACCATCACAAGCTGGTTTAAGTGATCATTTTACACACGTGTTACATTTACCATTCTACCCATGACTGACAACTACACTTCTTAATTTTTGGATGTCGTACATACCATATATGATCAATCTCATGACGTCCCATGATAGAGCTCACAGAAGCCATCTTTGTTGGATTTATAAAGCTTGTATTTAGTAGATAATCTTTTATTTATATGTATCCACGATTTAAACCTCGGATTATTTAAATATACTGTAAAACACCTGAAAACCTGATTTTGAAACAACTTTTAATGCAGCTTATAATTTAAACAGTTATAAATATTTATTCTTTGAAATAACCAGATATAGCTTTTACATTAATTCTTTTTAAAAAATCAGTGTGACGTTGCTTTTAAATAAAAAATCGAGAGAACAAGAACACATATATTGTTGAAGATACAAAATTAGAAGAACCCTGTGAAAGCTGAAATTGTGAAATTTGATTAAATCTGTTTTCAGCGAATGTTAGCTACATCCCAAATTTTCAGTACAGACGTGAAAGAGCTTTTATCTAATAATTTGCTAAGTAACCAATGTATCTTCAGCCGTTCTCCTCCCTACAACCCCTTACTGATATGCGACAGAGTATTCATCCCTTAACAAAACAGAATAAAAAACCTCTAAAGAAATTTACCAAAATAAGCAGTAAATCACAAAAAGAGGATTCAAAATAGAAGTGTTTTTTAAGGAATGAAAATATGTATCAAATATTTTCTTGAAAATTAGGGCACGTGGCAATTTACAAGACTTTGAAATGAAAAACATCTATATTTAGGACAAATAAAAAATTTCATTCAAATAAATTTATTTTCAGCATAAAATTAATCTTGATAAATATTTTTCTTAAAATCTACCAAATAGTGGTAAAAAAATTGAAAATTTTACTAGCGTATAAAATAATAATAATACTTTTCAGTAATATTCATTTCACTTGGTAAATACTACATTTTCTTAAAATAAAATCAATAATGGTCACAATCTGATAAAAAATAAATAATACAATAAGTCAATTATACTAAGCACTAGTTAATTAAATTACTTAGTAAATACCACTTTTTCTTAAAATCTATTGTGACACGCATTTCTATGCATTCCGCGTCATTTTCAAACACCGTAGGTATCGTTCATATCGAGACATATCGCTCACTCCTTTCAAGAACGTCATAAATCAAAAAACTTGAATTTTCAGGAGAACGTTTTTAAAGTTTAAAAATAGAATACAATGTTTTAAAAATTAATATCTAGCCACTTAGTGAACTTTTTACTACGCAACAGATCTTTTAAGGTACAACCTGAAGATTTTTTCTCCATTTAAAAAAAAATAGTTTTATTTAAAAAAATAATTAAACAATACCTTTTCTTAAAAATGCAAAAACAACACTTTCTGCCCTGTAGCGGGTAAATATTAAGTTAAAAATATGCCTCTTTTTCTAGAATATAGTACATTTTCTGGGCATTCCGAAAATATGCTCAACTGAAAATTGACGATTTTTGATTTATGACGTTCTTGAAAGGGGTGACCGATGTGTCATAATAGATTTTAGGAAAAAGTGGTATTACTAGTAAAATTTAAAAAGTTAAAATTTAGTTGGGTTAAAAAAAAAAGTTGTCTAATTTAATACAGTTTGTAAAATGTGTCACAAAGTATTTGCGAAAAACATTCAAGAAAAGTAAAATTTTAATAAAAAATGTGTAAATATTACCATAAAGTGACTGTCGAATCAATTAATTAAATATCTTGAAACAAATAACATACATTTTTTATTACTTATTCTATAATACATCGGATTTAAGGACATAAATTATTTTTATTTCCTTATTTTTATTTTTATGAAATATAGCGCTTTTTTCGTAAAATACTACCTCAAGAGCACTTATACTACCTCAAGGGCGCTCATCGGTATTATAAAGGTAATCGGTTTTGGCTCCGTGGTAAAGTGGTAACTCGAGTTCGATTCCCAGGAAGGTAAAAATAAATAATGGTGATTTTCCCTTCATTTAGGTTCAATACCATCCTGGTCTAGTACAACAAGCGTTGAACCAATCACCTTGCCTTCATGCATTATCGTTATGATGGATAATCCTGAAATTATCCAGAGCATTGGTCTGTATGTTCCCGATAGTTACCATAGATTGTTTCCCATTCCTATAAACAGGACCGACCTGCCGATGTTTATACCTGTAGGAAAAGCTACCGCTTTGCTGAACAATTACACGCCATATGTTCATCTGTTCCATGTGTCTGAAGGGGTATTTCGAAGCGGGATTCTTCTACATCTTTAACAAGAGGATTATTGCTTACTTTAAAATATTTGTTATTGTATACGCATTAAATTTTTGTTTGTAATGTGTATGTTAATTATAAATGAATAAATCGAATTGAATTAACGATCAAGATACCTCTGCATCAATATTGCTTACAATCCGCATAAGGGTTTAAAAATAAGAAGATATAAATTGTAGGTGTCCTAAATTATTCCACGATTTATTATTTCAATCAAATAAAAAATTGGCCCGCAAAGGATTTGAACCTTCAACCTCCAGTTTGTGCTTTGAGCCTGGTGCTCTAACCAATTGAGCTAACGGACCCGGTATTAAAGTGGTCATAATACGAGTATAATTGATTGCCAGGTTGACTGATAAGGAGATAAGATAATTGAATACACAACTAATACCACTGCAGTGAATATCTCGTAGTGTGTTTTTTGTGTTAAAATTAATATTCATTCTCCATTTTAAGATTTTCAGCCTTCATAATGTACGGTAGCGTATTTACCTACCGTACATTATCAGGAGGTCCTGGGTTCGATTACCAAGAAGGGGTAAAAATAAATATAGCGATTTTACCCTGTAATATTCATTTAATATTACCCTGGACTGGTTCCTGAAGCGCAAGAGTGATCACCTTGCCTTCATGTAAGTAATGATCAAGATAACACTGCGTCAATTCGATGAAGTGCCCTATGCACCATTGGGTGCGGATAAGGGTTATAAGTAAATAATTTCATGGTATAATTATCACAAGAATTGTCCAAATTTACCAATTTATATTTTTTCCATATCTATTTATAAAAAATGTCAACATGTATGATAGATGCTCGAATGGCGATACTTATGCACATGAAAAAACTTTTTTTTTTCGGTCTATATTATTTTTATATTGTACGTTATGTATATACAGATTATCAAGCATCGTGATACATGAACAGCCTTTATGTATGGATGTGAATCATGGAGTTGGCAAAAGAAGGATGAAAGTAGACTGAATGTAGAGACAGTCGAAGTACGATCATTCAGTACTGCAAAACCACGTATGAAAGATGGTTCAACGCTGAAATAAAATGCACGTAAAATCTTTCAGAATCATTTAACATAGTTTGATACCTGATAACATGATTTAAAATTTTATCAAACCTTTTTTTTACCAGTCACTTATATATTTAAAGCGAAATTTAATGTAATCACGAAAACTTAAAAAAAAATTGTATGCAAGATGTTTGAACGGGGATATAAGAAAATAATGCAAGTCTGAGATAAGCATTATCCATCAAATTAAGAAAAGTGTGTTGAGATGGTTTGGGCATGTGACTCGAATGAGTGAAGAAAGAACAGTTAAAATAATGTATGAATCGAAAGTGGTTGGTAATAAAAGCAGAGAAAAACTGAAGAAAACTTGAACACCGAAGAAAGCATGATGAAGTATTTTAAATACTTGAAAGTGGTTAGGTTAGAAGTCGAAATAAAGGAAAAAAAAATTACTGATTGGAAACACTTAATTAAAATAATAATATAATTAAAATGTTACTTTGTTTTCAAATCACTTTAAATATTAAAGTGATTTTAGAAGAAAGTAATATTTTAATTATAAAGTGGAAAATCACAACGTTAGTGCTTCAAATATAAATTAAATTCAAATAAATTTACAAATAATTTTATGTGTTTTTCATCAGCCTGTAGTTCGGTTGAATCATAATTTTTGTAATGTGAAAAAGTGCTTGTCAAAATCAATAAACAAGTTTCCTTAAAGTATAACTAAGAATAAGAAACAGTTACTTAATTTAATAAAGTAACATTAATAAAAATAACTAATAATTTCTGATGGCATTCACTGTGAAACTTTCTTTCAAAAAGTTGAAAAAAAACAACTCTTATTCGTTTTGTGTTACGAGAGCTAAATTATTATTTTTTGTCTCATTATCTCAACGTAGATGAAGAAGAATATGAGGGTCTTGGCATTAACGGAGCTTACGACCGTCAAAGGCTGGTTTAAGTGATAACATTCACCAATTCTACCCATCATGACAACCACAATACCCAAATTTTTGG
>NW_028281069.1:437500-450000 GCF_059751285.1 Brachycentrus maculatus | reverse complement strand
ACTTTTACTCTTTTTTAAATATCGTAGTCATACAGGAGAAAGTGACCAAGTGCATTTATTACAAAAACGTGATCACTGACTATTTGATATCTTACTAGCTTAATATTGCCCTCAAAAAATCGCAAAAGATTTCAAACTTGAAAGTATAATATACTGATGTTAAAAATGACTAACTGCATTGATGTTTATTTTCATGCCAAGCAAAAGTGACTTGAATGACCCACCTGAACATTTTACATTTTGTTAATTAGTCACTTTCTCTTGTACGACTGCGATATGTTTAACTGTAGAAATCCAAACGGTCTTTATTAAAAATATACAAGTCTCAAAAATTCAAATTTTGTGTTTTGCTCAAATGTTCTTGGTGAACTTTGTTAAATGGCTCTTAATTCATGTTTTAAAGTTAAACTAAGTCCATTAATGAAATTTAACACAGCAAATTATTTCATTTGATATAGATCTTTAAGATTATCAAAACAATCCATTTGTATTTAATAAAGTTTTCCTAATTTACGAGTCCGCCTCCGTAGTGTAATGGTCAGGACGCTCGGCTACCGTTCTGGAGGTCCCGGGTTCGATTCCCAAGGGGGGTAAAATAAATATTAGTGATTTTTTCACTGTCATATTTATTCAATATTACCCTGGACTGGTGCCTGAAGCGGAGGGCTGATCACCTTTCCTTCATGTGTAAACGATCAAGATAACACTGCGTTTATATGACGCAGTGCCCTATGCACCATTGGGGTGCGGATACGGGTTTTATTATTATTATTTACGAGTATATGGGTCAAAATTGTCATTTAAGGTTTAAAAATTAAATAATTTTAGGGAAAGAATGTAAGGCTGAACAATGACCTTGACAAGACACTGCAGACCATGGAAACACATGACAAAAATTGGACTACATGACTCCCCAGTATGCATAATGAAACATTAATCCACATTCTCTATAATTGGGGCGCATTCGCTCGCAAACGAGTCACATCCTTGGAGGACCTCTGCTGGACTCTGAGAAGGTGAAGCTCCTACCACTAAGATCGGTCGTGAGTAACATGACTTACGTAGGTCTTGGGAGTGAGCTGTGATACAGAGGGAAGACACAATAGACCTAATATGGTCGCAGTGACATAAGGGATGCAAGATCCCTTGACCAAAAAAAAAAGGCTGAACAAGGAATAATTTAAAAGATTAGGAAGAGTTCTTTACGGTGGTATGGACATGTGGAGCAAATAGATAACGAGAGAATGATTAAGGAAATAAATGTGGTGAATTTGAGCAGGAAAACAGAACGAGGACGACCAAATAAGACTTGACACGATCAGATCAATCAGAACCTAAAATCTGGTGGTGCCAGAAGTCTGCGTAATCGGAAGGCATGTATGACTAGATATATGGATGCGAAGGAGGTGATGAGTGTGTCAGGACAGAAGAGTGGGGCGTTCCATCCTTTCTGCCTACCCCTGCGGGGAAACGGCGTGGTGGTTGTAGTAGAAGTATAATTTTGAGAAAGAAAAAAGAATTAGTGAAGACGAAATCTAATCTGACAGTATAACGGAGCCCTGGTTCCAACTCTAATGTTTGTAAGTAAACCATTAAGTTGACAGAAAAATAATAATAGTAGACAGAATGCAGCCAGAATATGATCTCTAAGGTGAATGTGTGGCAAAATGAAGAACGATAGATGTTCGAATGGTAATTTTATGAAAGAATTCAAGGCTGAGGAGATAAACATTTTCAATAAAAATTTAAAAATGTGTGTTGAAATAGTTGAGTATGTGAATCAAATGAGTGAAGAAAAAAAAATTTCAATGAAAGTCGTGAAATATCGAGTCGTTTGCCTTCAAGAGATACTTAGAATTGAAAATAAAAAAACAAGGGATGGTCGGTTTCTAGTTTGTTATTTTATTTACACGAGGAAATATTTATCGATAAGTAATTTCGTTTCGAAATAACTATTTTTCCAATTTGGACCGCTTGTATTACCTCTTTTACGAAAAGGCTATTTGATAAATCACCCCTAAAAAAATCTACAAAATAGGGTTGATTTTTTCATCCTAGGCATTGGGGGTTATTTCTTGTAGTCTGAAAGGTTGATTATAAACCCTTTTCAAACATTGTATATAAGTTCTTCCTTAAGAATTATACAGAATCATAAAAAAATATTAGGGGGTCGTCCTTCAAGGACTTCCTTTACTTTGGAGATAACTAGTCTCACAGAAGGTTATACCAGCACAAAAGACCAACTCCGTACTCGTTAGTTTTGGGCGTTTACGGATCTTACGAACTGTCAATTCCAATAAGACTCTTACATACATGAATTTAGATTTCTCCTAACGAAATAATTATAATATTACAGTCTTACGACTGGTATTTCACTGGATTTTGCGATCACTTTTTGCAGAAAAACGATAGACGTTTCATATCGCGTTGAAATAACTGTGTGTATAAAAAAAATATATAAAAATATAATATAATTTTAAAATATGCTGGACTTTGTGTTTTACCATATACAGAGCTTATGAACTATCATAGGATCCTAAAATGATAAACTGTTTTATTATATACCTCTACGCACGCGTTACATTCACTTATCTACCCATGATTGACAACCACACTACTCTCATATTACGAACTCATGCATATCTCATAAATCTCATGACGCTTCATGTTTAATTTCACAACAGCCATCTATGATTGGTTTCAGGAAGCTTGAAATGTAAACGTAATACACAACAAATGAAATGTGACCATGTGTTGATACACTTTATCATTATATGTGTGTTAAACCTAGAAATTTAATATTTCTTATACTTTTGTAATGATTCACTATTTTATCTTTATATTTTGTTTATTTATAATTACCCCAAATACGTTTAATCATATAGATCTTAACTTATTTAGTCATACTGTTTATTTATTTGCTATAACTGATAAGCAAATAAATAAACAGTATGACTAAATAAGTTAAGATCTATATGATTAAACGTATTTGGGGTAATTATAAATAAACAAAATATAAAGAGAAAATAAAAACATAGAGTTGGCAAAAGAAGGATGAAAGTAGACTGAATGCAGTCGAAATGCGATCTCTCAGAAGAATGTGCGACAAAACGATGTATGATAGATGTACGAATAGTGAAATAAGGAAGGAATGCAAAGCTGAGATAAGCATTATCGATAAAATTAAGAAACGTGTGTTGAGATGGTTTGGACATGTAGAACGAATGAGTGACGAAAGAACGGTAAAACAAATTTGAATGCGAATGTTAGCGGGAAAAGAAGCAGAGGAAGACCGAGAAAAACATGGCACGATCAAGTATGCCATATACTTGAAAGTGGTCAGGTTAGGAGTCGTAACAATCGGCGAGTATGTATAAGGAGATGCATGAACGTGGAAGAGGCGAAGAATGTTTGCAAGGACAGAGTGGTGTGGCGCTCTATTCTCTCTGCCTACCCCTGCGGGGAAGCGGCGTGATGGTTAGTTAGTTAGTTAGTTTATTTATACAAATAATCTCTTATCTATATGGTGAGACTCTAAAACAAATCATTATAACTTCAGTTTCATCCGAATGCCTCAGTAATTCAGTGTGAAAGAACTCACTTATGAGAACAGAAAGTAAAATGAAGATATCGCTCACTCCTTTCAAGAACGTCAATTTTCAGTTGTGCATGTTTTCGGAATGCCCAGAAAATATACTATATCCTAGAAAAAGCGGCATATTTTTAACTTAATATTTACCCGCTACAGGGCAGAAAGTGTACTTTTTGCATTTTGAAGAAAAGGTATTGTTATTTTTTTTTTAAATATCCTTAATATTTTTCAAAAAGGGAAAAAACCTACAGGTTTTACCTTAAAAGGTCTGTTGCACAGTAAAAAGTTCAATAAGTGGCTTGATATTTATTTTTAATACATTGTATATTTTTAAACTTTAAATACGTTCTCCTGAAAAATTGAGTTTTTTTTATTTATGACGTTCTTGAAAGGGGTGAGCGATATATAAAACATGTGTTCGACCAATAACCACTTATGGGATTGAGGCAAGATCAGATACTTCTAGAACAAAATCTCGACTTCGAATCTCTGAGATGAGAACTCTCCGATCTATATCCGGAAAAATATCCGGAGCATGGGAAAAATGGAAGATATTCAATTCAATTTAATTTATTCAATAATTAATATATACATTACAAACTAACATTTAAGGCGTATCCATTAAAAAAAACATATGAAAAAGTAAGCAAGAAGACTCTTGTTAAATGTGTAGAAGAATCCCGCTTCGGAAAACTCCTTCGGACACATGGAACAGATCAATATCCAATACCATCGGCAGGTTGGTCTTGTGTATAGGAATGTGAAACAATCTATGCCGACTCTGTCTTAGGTAACTATCGGGAACATACAGACCATATCGTGAGGTGGAGACGACAACGAAGGCGATACTGGAATGATCATGTAAACAGAGTGTCAGAAGACAGATTTCCACGTATCGCCCTTCAAGGAAACCCTGAAGGAGACAGACCCCCTGGCAGACGTCCAAAAAGGTGGAGAGATTGCTGGCAGTCAACATCCCAAGAGCGACAAGCGGAGGTACAGACAGATTCTGAGGATCTATGAAAAGAAGAATTACATTTAAATCATGTAACATATTTCGTACAAACTGGCTACGTTAGTAAAATTAAATAATAATTAAATAAAATAATAATAATAATGAATGAGTGAAACACAGATTCGTGAACAAATATGTAAATGAATACACCTAAAGATACAACATTTTGAGTGTGTCCAAATACTTGTTCACAAAATAATATAAGAGTTTCTGCTTAAAAAATAGGCTTCTTTACATCTCACCAATAGATGTCTCTACTGAAGTTCTAGTGATTCATGAACAAGGTTTCTAAATTGGTTCATATATATAGAACTTCTAAGAATTTGAGTAGTGTGGTTGTCAATAATGGATAGAATTGGTGAATGTTACACGTGTGTAAAGTGATCACTTAAACCAGCCGATGACGGTCGTCGGCCCCGTAAATGCCCAGACTTCCATATTCTACTTCATCTTTGATGAGATGTCAAAAAAATAATATGACACCTAAAGATGTTACAAAAATTACTCATTGTGACGATTATCGATATTATAAGAATTACGATATAATATAATACATGTCTCACCTGTATTATATTCATACGTAAAAGTATTTCATAGAAATATGCGACATACATTAACTCGGATAGAACACGTGTCGTAAAAATTCACGGTTGAATAGTATATCAGCTGATAAACTATTATATTGAGGATGTTACGCATAACAGAGATATCAAGTAGTGAAAAATAGCACTTGAGCACTTACATATATTAAGTGTAATAGGTCCGCCAACGTGGTTAGTTAGGACTCGTTGCTTAGATTAAACCCACTGACTCAAATTACAATCAAGTTGCTTCGAAGTGAAGACAAGAGGTTCAAAACTAAAGTAAGTACAAATTTTACTTGTAAGTTGTTATGTTTTACTTCTGCAAATAATACTTTTGTCCGCCTCCGTAGTGTAATGGTAAAATAAATATAAGTGATTTTTTTTCAGTGTAATATTCATTCAATATTACCCTGGACTGGTACCTGAAGCGGAAGGCTGATCACCTTTCCTTCATGTGTAAACGATCAAGATAACACTGCGTTTATATGACGCAGTGCCCTATGCACCATTGGGGTGCGGATAAGGGTGTTATTATAGTACTTACTATATATTAAGTACAAAATATATATTTATTTTTTTATTGCCTCAGTTGGCATATTTAGTACATTGAAGTACAAAACTAATAAAACTAGTCCTTTAAAAGTAGAAAAATGTTAAATTTAGTTTTTGAACCATGACAAGCACATTGTATTTAATCAAATTTAAACATCAATTAGTATATTATTACATATTTGTGTCATAATATTTTTCGAATGAGTTTCAAAATCTTTATAAAATGAAATGTATTTTGCGGTCAAAAATCAATTACTCAATTCATCCCGTATGTAAGTCACTACCAATATTAAAACTGCATTTTTTTCATCTTTCCATTTATCATAATTAAATAAATTTAATTTATCATGAAAAATGGCAGATTTTTTTACAAAATATAGCAACATCATTTTCAATTTGTTCACCTCCGTAGTGTAATGGTCAGAGGTCCCGGGTTCGATTCCCAGGGGGGGTAAAATAAATATAAGTGATTTTTTCACTGTACTATTTATTCAATATTACCCTGGACTGGTACCTGAAGCGGAGGGCTGATCACCTTTCCTTCATGTGTAAACGATCAAAATAACACTGCGTTTGTATTACGCAGTGCCCTATGCACCATTGGGGTACGGATAAGGATTTTATTTTATTTATTTTTTTCAAAAACCTAAGCATAAATACTCGTATTTTCATACAATGAACAACTCTAAAATTAATCGTAATCCAAAATTTCTTATTTTGTTAGCAGTAAAAATTATTATATTTATTTAAAAAATAAAATTATGAAAAATTATAACAATTTTCATTTTTATCAGTAAAAAATAATCTTTGGAATTTTCTTATATATTCTTTTGTCTTGAAAATCACAAACCTGTCCAGGAGTATGGTCGTATATGTACGACCTACTATTTAAACATATTTTGTCAAAATTATCGATGTTTCGATGTAATATAAATTGTTTACAGGTGAAGATGTTTTTTTTATTTAAGAAAATATGTTGCTTATAGCAACGATTATGATATAAAATCACATAAAGTAAAAAATACATTTATATATAAACTCACTCATGGACATGTTAATGTAGCATTTTTTTAATATTATTGATTGATTTGGCGTCAACTTTGTGGAATGACATGTTGATTTTTTTTATAAAAAATTTGTAATAAACCACTTAATGAGTTTGTTTTATTATACACTACTAGTTTTGAACACTTACAGATGTTTTTATCCACAGGTGTAAATTGAAACTAACGAGCAAAAAAATATTCAGAGATATATCGCAGTCGTACAGGAGAAAGTGACCAACTAACAAAACGTAAAATGTTTAGGAGGGCCATTTAAATCAGTTTTCCTTGGGAAGAAAATAAACATCAATGCAGATAGTCATTTTTAACAAGTCCAAATACTATACTTCCAATTTTAAAATCCATTTGGTATTTTTTCAAGGCAATATTCAGCTAGTAAGATATCAAATAGTCAATAATCACGTTTTTTGTTTAAAAAAATGCACCTGGTCACTTTCTCCTGTATGACTACGATATATAGAGATTGATAGGGAAATAACCATTTAGTATTTAGTAGTAGGTAGTATTTTTTACCAATTTTTCTGATGTAAAATGCATGTTTTGTCTAATTTTAGTTTGACTAACCAATAACCAATATGGCTCAATTCTCTCAGTTTGAATACGAGTGTCTGGAAGCTCACAATGAATACAGAAAGAGGCACAACGTACCGCGGATGACTCTTTGCCCCAAAATCTGTTCATACAGTCAAGAATGGGCTCAACATCTTGTTCGGATAGGCCGAATGGAGCACAGACGAGAACATGAATATGGTGAAAATATCTACTACATGTGGTCGTCGAATCCGAACCACCATGTCTCAGGCAACCAGGCCGTCGACAGTTGGTACAGTGAGATCAAAGACTACACATTCGGCAGGGAGCCAAGCTCTTTACGAACTGGACACTTTTCTCAAGTTGTGTGGAAGGAAAGTGTGGAGTTAGGGGTTGGTACGGCGAGGGATCGGTCTGGTCACGTTTACGTTGTATGCAACTATAGTCCACCCGGAAATTATATCGGTTGCTATGTGGACAACGTGCCGCGACCGAATTGTTAATTTCATCAAAAGATTATAGGTCCCAACTTGAAACTTATATTAGGATGTCCTTTAATTGAGCAAAAAAACTTTTTTTGTATTTTAAAACGCATATCTCCTTAATTTTTTAAAACTACCATGGCCTATTCAGATACGAAATTTCATCCCTATACGGTGATTATAACCCCTGCGGACGAGACCCCAAAGATTTTCCAACGAAGAGAGATTTTCCTCTTCTAGGTTTAACGGTATATATATATATATATATATATATATATATATATATATATATATATATATATATATAAATATATATATATAAATATATATATATATATATATATATATATATATATATATATATATATATATATATATATATATATATATATATATATATATATATATATATATATATATATATATATATATATATATATATATATATATATATATATATATATATATATATATATAAATATATATATATACATATATGTGTGTGTGTGTGTGTTTGTGTGAGTGTGTGGGTGCGCAGTTGCGATTGAAAGCTTTAGCCAACTGATCTTTTTATCCTTTTTAATGTAAGTCATTATTAATTAAATAAACTTTGTTTTGCAATATTTAATATTTTTTATACATTATAAAACTGTATTTTTGTAATCCAAATATGGCTCAGTTAGGCCTAAATAAACTAGTATTGTGATTGCGTGATGATTCATAATTATCAAACACAATAAATTTAATGATTGTTGACATTTATCGAACAATTGTAAAATTTAAAAGAACATAAGCACTTATAATAAAACAGTGTGTTGAAGAAATTTATGAAAACAAAACAGTTTTTTTTATATTTACATACTTTATTGATGCCATTCATTATTTGTTTATTTGTCTTAATCCGAACATTGCGTTTAAATGTTCAATTCTGTAAATATTTCATTATGAACATTCAATAGCGTTCTATGAGAAAAAAATTAGAACTTAATATTAATAATTAAAAATGTAAAATGGAGTGAAATTTGAAATCAATTAACATTGCATATTTATGCACATATCGTAGTCGTACAGGAAAAAGTGACCAACTAACAAAACGTATAATGATCATGAGGGCCATTCAAGTCACTTTTGCTTGGCAAGAAAATAAACATCAATGCAGTTAATCATTTTTAACAAGTCAATATATTAATATTCCAAGTTTGAAATCCTCTGAGATTTTTTTTCTGGGCAATATTAAGCTAGTAAGATATCAAATAGTCAATGATCACGTTTTTGTAAAAAAAATGCACTCGGTCACATTCTCCTGTATGACTACGATATACATATAAATATACAAATAAATAAATAAAAAATGTTTAAGGCAGTGAGTTAAAGGGATCCTAACGTTGTACAAAAAAGGTTTTACCTAACAATATTTGCTATTGTTGGCTGGTTAATATGATCTCTTTACACACGTGAAACATTCACCATTCTGCGTATAATTAACAACCACACTACTCAAATGTCAAGAGTTAAATATATTTATCCTTCGATTGACACCTTTTTTCACGTACGAGTTTTTTGTCCCATCTAAGGCTGAGTTAAAAAGAAAACTAACTGAACTCTACCATAGATGGTGCTGAAAACTCCCATGTAAAAACATGTATCTATAAAATAAAAAATATGTTATTTTCGTAATACAAGTAGTGTGGTTATCAATGATAGGAGGATATAATTGTGAATTTCACACGTGTATAAAGTGATCATTTAAACCAGCCAATATTTACAATTTTTTTCTGCATTTTTTTATATCACTTCAAAGCCCCCTTTTCAATCCATCTCCCTTTAATTGATCACTCTATCCAGCCTAAAACAGGTCGTAAACCTAGTAAATAACAAGACTTCTTTATTATTCTTCATATTATTTTTTGACATCTCATAAAAGATGAAGAAGAATATGGAAGTCTGGGCATTTACGGGGCTGACGACCGTCATAGGCTGGTTTAAGTGATCACTCTACACACGTGTAACATTCACCAATTCTACCCATTATTGACAACCACACTACTCAAATTCTTGGAAGTTCTATATATATGAACCAATTTAGAAACCTTGTTCTTGAATCACTAGAACTTCACTAGAGACATCTATTTGTGAGATGTAAAGAAGCTTTTTATTAATCAGAAACTCTTATATTAGTATGTGAGATCCGAATTCCTGTAATTGGAGATAATCCAGATTTTGTGAACAAGTATTTGGACACACTCAAAATGTTGTAAATTATTCTTCATATTTGTTCCGGTATATAATATTTTTGAATTATTCATCAAGCTTATTTTTTAGTTTTAAAAAACAGCTTTGTCATTTTCTATGAAATTTTATATATCATTCAAACCTTATCAATAACATGTATCACAGAATTAGAATTCCTTATCAAAAAATATGTATAAGTAAAACCATTAATCCCGAATTTTACGACTTCTAATACCGAATTCCAATCATATCTTATCTCTTCTAAAACCATTCATAGATAACAATGTGTTTTTACTATTTCCGATATATTCATATGAAGATTTAAGAAAAAAACTAATTGTGAGGAAGAATATTTATGGATAGTAAAATACATTAATACAAAATAATCAAATTATTATTATTAATTATATATTTCAAGCAATTACTTTGTGATTTTACAATTTAAAATTAAAATGTTAATTTTAAAATCACTATAAATATTTTATGATATCTTAATTATACTTATTTATTTTTTTACAAAAATGTTTGTAAAATTAGTATATAACCACTCACTGAAACCACTCACCACCCGGTGAGTGGTTATATACTAATTTTATAAACATTTTTGTAAAAAAATAGTTAAGTAAAAATGACTATCCACAAAGAAAATGCTTTAAATATTAGTAATATTGAGAATATCTTAATTATAATTTCTACCGGTTTCGAAGCTAATATATATATATATATATATATATATATATATATATATATATATATATATAATATATATATATATATATATATATATATATATATATATATATATATATATATATATATATATATATATATATATATATATATATATATATATATATATATATATATATATATATATATATATATATATATATATATATATATATATATATATATATATATATATATATATATATATATATATATATATATATATATATATATATATATATATATATATATATATATATATATATATATATATATATATATATATATATATATATATATATATATATATATATATATATATATATATATATATATATATATATATATATATATATATATATATATATATATATATATATATATATATATATATATATATATATATATATATATATATATATATATATATATATATATATATATATATATATATATATATATATAAATATATATATACATATATATTTATATATATATATATATATATATATATATATATATATATATATATATATAAATATATATATATATATATATATATATATATATATATATACATATATATATATATATATATATATATATATATATATATATATATATATATATATATATATATATATATATATATATATTTATATATATATATATATATATATATATATATATATATATATATATATATATATATATATATATATATATATATATATATATATATATATATATATATATATATATATATATATATATATATATATATTTATATATATATATATATATATATATATATATATATATATATATATAAATATATATGTATATATATATATAAGAATACATGATTAGAATGAAATAGAAGTATTGTACAATAAATAATAAAAACTCGTTTCTGATTTTGTTTCTTCATATTTTAATACTTAAGAATGGAGGAGAATGACAAATACGCAATACAAAATTTTTAAGGACAGTTTAAACAATTCACTTGACTAAGTTATTTCCTTAAAAATTTTCCCCCAAATAACATTTTTCACTTAAATTAACTTACGGTCTCGAACATAAAAGAGACTTATTTTTCTCCGGCAGAATTTAATTAAATCAAATATCATACTTTTTAAATCTCTCTCGAAAATAATGAGAGAATCATAAAATAATTACAAGAACCGAGCTCTTCAAAACACATAGGATTTTAATTAATTTTTCATAATTAGTTCCGAAGGCACAATAAGGCGCCTTTTTCAGAAAAAAAATTAAAATGGAACCTCGATGTAACGAAATTTAAATTAACGAATTACTCAAAGTAACGAGAAAAAAATCTACTTGAATAAGACTTAGCATTCAATGAAAAATAATCACTTAAGGAATTGAGCATATGAAAATGAATTTCACTTGTTTCCAGAAAAAAAATTAAATGCGTAAACAAATATTAATTTTTAAATCAAGCACAGATTTTTTGAGTCTACCAAGTTAATTTTTTATTTAAAAAAAAAACGCATGAAAATTAATATTGTGGCAATTCACTAACTCAAGAACGTCATAATTCAAAAATCGTCAATTTTCAGTTGTGCATGCTTTCGGAATGCCCAAAAAATGCACTTTATCCCAATAAAAGAGGCATATTTTTAACTTAATATTTACCCGCTACAGGGCAGAAGGTGTTGTTTTTGCATTTTGAATAAAATGTAGTTTCATTATTTT
>NW_028281069.1:300000-432500 GCF_059751285.1 Brachycentrus maculatus | reverse complement strand
TCATATCGTCAATATTGACTGAGAAAATGGTAAATAATATATTACATTTACCTTAAATAATGGTAAAGGGTAGTAGCGAATAGAAATTTATGGTTCATAACATAAATAAAGTATTAACACCTAGGAGTCACATTATTATATTAAAATAAAGGCAAAATATATATCTTCATGACAATATTTTAATGAGAATTGTTTGAAAAAGGATAAATAATACATTTTCAAAGGAAAATTATATAAATTGGATTTTCTGAAGTCATATTCAGTAAGTTGAAAGTACTTCAAGCTTGAATTTACGTTTTGTTTCAAATACCTGTCTCCTGAAATTAATTAAATGGGGGTCTCTCGTTTTAAACGTATATAAAAGGTTGAAGAAATTAAGCCATCCAAGCGTTGTAAACATAATGTAAATATTAGAGGAAATGTTTGCTTTACTTTCAAGTACAATCGTTCAAAATTTTAATAACCATTACGTTAACGCTTCACGAGTGTTTCGAAAGATAATAAGTTGTAGGTATTACCAAACGCCATCAAAGTCGAGATAACAAACACTCGCTTAGATGTTTGTTTTACGTTATAACATATATCCATTAAAATAAAAAAGTAAAACACCGTTTGTTGTTTTCTATTTTACATTTAGAACTGTGTTAGTTTTATCTATTTTTTTTAACTTTCTTATTTATTTTTCAGTCTTGTTAACCTTAATTCCATGTCCCAAATGAGTAATGGAAATTACTCATCGGGAATATTATATATCGCTCACTCCTTTCAACAACGTCATATATCAAACAACTTGATTTTTCAGGAGATTGTTTTTAAAGTTTAAAAAATAATTACTTATAAACCTTATCCGCACCTAATGGTGCATAGGGCATTGCATCAAATTAATGCAGTGTTATCTTGATCATTACTTACATGAAGGCAAGGTGATCACTCTTGCGCTTCAGGAACCAGTCCAGGGTAATATTAAATAAATATTACAGTGTTAAATCACTAATATTTATTTTCACCCTCCCTGGGAATCGAACCCGGGACCTCCAGTACGGTAGCTAAGCACGCTGACCATTACACCACGGAGGCGGAGAAAAAATAATTAAATGCATTTTAATAAATATCAAGCCATTTATTGAACTTTTTACTGTGCAACAGATTTTTTTAGGTAAAACCTGAAGGTTTTTTCTCAATTTGAAAAATATTTAGTATATTTAAAAAATTAATTAAACAATACCTTTTCTTTAAAATGCAAAAAACTCTTTCTGTCCCGTAGCAGGTAAATATTAAGTTAAAAATATGGCACTTTTGCTGGGATATAGTACATTTTCTGGGCATTCCGAAAACATGCACAACTGAAAATTGACAATTTTTGATTTATGACGTTCTTGAAAGGAGTGAGCGATATGTGACTTATGCATGTAATATGTTTTAAAAATAAATAAATCAACACTTGTATATCGCTTGTATAATTTAAAGGTATAACCACTTTTAAAAGATAATTATACCATCCAAATAAAGATTAACGCTATGAAGATAACATTAATTGATTCGGCAATAACTCTGTGGATTATGGATATTATCCGTACATTTTTAATTGGGTTTTAAATAATCCATTGCGATATTTGAAAATGATGCAAAATGCATCAAAACACGTGTCACATTGTAGATTTTTAAAAATTCATTCATTCGAACCCTTATCCGCACCCCAATGGTGCATAGGGCACTGCATCATATAAACACAGTGTTATCTTGATCGTTAACACACGAAGGAAAGGTGATCAGCCCTCCGCTTCAGGTACAGGCCAGGGTAATATTTAATAAATATTAGAGTGAAAAAAATCACTTATATTTGCTAGATCCCCCTCTGGAAATCTAACCCGGGACCTCCAGAACGGTAACCGAGCGTGCTGACCATTACACTATGGTAGTATTTATCAAGTAAAACTTGAATAAAAATTCTATAAAGACTATTTTGTGAAGTGATGGAAAAAAATATATTTTCAGTGAATTTGTGGTTATTTCCTATACCGATATACATATATCCAATTGTTATAAATTAAAAAATAAAAATAAAAACTTCTATCATATCACTTTCGATAACTAAAGTTGTTCTTATCAACAGAAAATACAAACAGCTTCTACAATATTTTCTTTTGTTTTATTTTTACAACCTTTTGATGAGAATATCTGTGGTTTTTAAACTAATCGTATTTATATTAATAAACTTAAAATTCTGGTCTTTTACAATTTGAAATTCTTTAACACATTTTCCACAAAGCGGATAATACTAAAATTTCGATAAACTGAGTAAAAATAACGCTGGAAAAAGCAATAAGTATGGAATACTTTTTTGAATAGAAATAAAAAAGTTAAAAAAATATATATATCCTGTGTTAAAAACAATATAGTAACTTGAAAATCCATGTTTTCGAAATAGCCACTAAAGATATAACTTTTTTTCTAGCCTGTATGAAGAAAAGGAAGAAAAAAATATTTTTTCTTAGTGCTAATAATCTAAAGAAAGCCAAGCTAGCGGTTCACAACGGCGTGCTAGTACCGACACTAATGTATGGAAGCGAAACATGGAACTGGGAAAGGAAGGATGAAAGCAGAGTGAACGCTGTTGAAATGCGCTCCCTCAGACGAATGAGTGGAAAATCATTGTATGACAGAATTAAAAACGAAGATATAAGAAAGGAATATAAGGCTGATCGAGGAATAATTGAAAATATTAGGAAGAGTTCTTTGCGGTAGTATGGACATGTGGAATATAATATGGACGAATGGCTAAGAAAATATATGTGGCAAATGTGAGAGGGAAAACAGAACGAGGACGACCGAAAAAGACTTGGCACGATCAGATCAATCAGAACCTAAAATCTGGCGGTGTAAAAATTCTGCGTAATCGAAGGGCATGTATGACTAGATGTATGGATGTGAAGGAGGCGAGGAGTGTATGTCAGGACAGAAGAATGTGGCGTTCCATCCTCTCTGCCTACTCCTGCGGGGAAACGGCGTGAGGGTAGTAGTAGTAGTAGTAGCTAATAATCTACATCTTTCAATTCCCAAACAAAGTTCCCAACATCCTTACACTGGGTGACACCTAAACAAATAAATAAAGTTAATTTCGGAGTTAGTTGTAACATTAACCTAAGGTTGTTAAATTTTAATAATATAATTTAAGCTTTTAAAATTTAAAAAAAGTTGGCCCGCAAAGGATTTGAACCTTCAACCTCCAGTTTATGCTTTGAGCCTGGTGCTCTAACCAATTGAGCTAACGGACCTGGTATTGAAGTGGCCTTAATAAAGGTATAATAAATTTCTAAATTGATTGATAAAAGATAAGATATTGAGGCGAATGTGGACGGTTATACAAGCAAAGAAAGACTGACAAAAACCTGAAAAAAAAACAAAAGAATGATTTTTTCCTATTAAAAATTTGTAAATAAATTCATAATATTATTATGACAGATTTTGTAGAATTTATTTTACTAAAATCTATTAATTAAGGTTTTAAAAATGTACATATATAAGTAGAAGGTATATTCATTTGTTCTTTTTTATTATTATTATGAGCAAAGGATTTAAAATCATGCTATTTTATGTTAATAGTTTTCTTACGAATATGTTAATATTTTGTTAAGTGAGGGTGGATATATAGCTCACTCCTTGCAACAACGTCATAAATTAAAAATCTTTGTTTTTCAGGAGATCGTTTTTAAAGTGTAAGAATAAAATAAAATGTATTCAAAATAAATATCAAGCCAATTATTGAACTTTTAACTGTGCAACAGATCTTTTTAGGTAAAACCTGAATATTTTTTCTCCATTTGAAAAATATTTAGTATATTTATAAAAATAATTAAACAATACCTTTTCTTAAAACTGCAAAAACAACACTTTCTGCCTTGTAGCGGGTAAATATTAAGTTAGAAATATGACGCTTTTGCTGGGATATAGTACATTTTCTGGGCATTCCGTAAACATGCACAACTGAAAATTCACGATTTTTGATTTATGACGTTGTTGAAAGGAGTGAGTGATATGGCACCTCTTCGACATGACCGATGTCATGTTGTAAACTACGCTCGCACCTTAGAATTGCGTGTTATTTTAATTATTACGTGTTTAAATTCATAATATTGAGTGTTTTCAGAATAAAATTAAGCTTTCAGAAAAAATATTTCGTTTCACTTATTTGAATTGTTTTTCATCACCATATTGCTAATGTGGACAAGATATAGGGGATGTAAAACACACGTTCTTTCAGTGTCCACTCACAACAGAGAAGGAGAACTTTCTAAATTGCTCTACACAGGCAGGATTCCAGCTCTCCACCCAAGTACCCACCCTTCTTTCTGAACCTAATTCTAGAATTGCGGTCATAATTTCTAAAATAATAAAGCTGAACGCAAGTACACTATGAATTTTTTTATTAATTGCTCTTTTTTTATTATAATTTTGTTTGTAAATTAAAATAAGTTTGTGACCAAATAAAAACTTGACTGCCAAATAACAAAAATATATTTAAAAAAATACCACTTTTTAAATCATGTTGTGATACGTGTTTTGATGCATTCCACATCATTTTCAAACACAGTATGTGAATTTATTTATTGACTTGGCGTTTAATTTGTAGAACTCCATTTTAATTTATGTATTAATTTTAAATCAAACACAGATTTTTTGAGTCTACTATGTTGTATTTTATTAACAAAAAACACATAAAAAATTATATTGTGACAATTGTTTCGCCTTGTTAGGGCATTATCAAACGAATGTTCGTTTGATAATGCCCTAACAAGGCGAAACAATTGTCACAATATAATTTTTTATGTGTTTTTTGTTAATAAAATACAACATAGTAGACTCAAAAAATCTGTGTTTGATTTAAAATAAATACATAAAATACAGTATGTGAAGCTGAGTTATGTAAGCTCTGTAACTCGTTAAGCAAAATTTCGCTCGTTAAAGGATTAAAAATTTCACTTTTTTTGCTCATTATGCGAATTACGTGTTATGAGAGGAGAGAGAGAAATTCCACTGTACTGTGAATTTGTTAAATGACAGAGTAACATTGTTTACATCTTTATTCAGTAAAAGTTTCCGAAGATGATTTTTAGATGGCAACTTTTCTCCCAGAAGAGGCTTATCATTAACTGAGTAATTGGATAAGGTTTTAATAATTGTTCAGTAAATTTACGTTAAATGTGAAACGTCATACTTTACCCTTGAAATAACAGCCTTTTGTATTTACGCCGAGCGGTAAAATTCCAGTTAATTGACAAGTGTCAATTTACCGCGACAAGAGACGAAAACTTTTATGAACAGCTTTGCCAAAACGAGTCAATTTCCTGAAAACATTATAAAAGCTTTTGCCTTTCATACTTTACCCTTGAAATAACAGCCTTTTGTATTTACGCCGAGCGGTAAAATTCCAGTTAATTGACAAGTGTCAATTTACCGCGACAAGAGACGAAAACTTTTATGAACAGCTTTGCCAAAACGAGTATATTTCCTGAAAACATTATAAGAGCTTTTGCCTTCATTACTTTCGCTGATATTCTGAAATGAAACGTACTTCTGGTTATGGATGACATGTTAAATTATGCGCACTTGTTACATTTTAAGTTGACTGCTAACATTAGTTTACTCCTCAGAATTTCAGTAGTTTTTCAGTCAGTTTTCAGTTAATCGTCCGTGAAAGCCGGTTATAATAAAAGCCTATAAAATCACCCTAGCTACGGTTTTAATAGAAATAAAACAAGGGTTTGCGTTGAAACGACTATGGGTGGGTGATATCATTTTATTCTATTGATTTTTGATGAAAATCATGTATAATTAATTTGGGGTGGTCATTAAGTTAATGTCAACTAACCCTCAACCCTAACTAAGATGGAAAAATGTTCAATTGAATTGAGTATCGACTTTTGTTTGTTTTTGAATACCCAAGAAATAAAGTTTGTTTATTATTCCAATCAATTTCTTTGAATATTATAATATTATATACTGTACATATAAATATATAAATATATATATATATATATATATATATATATATATATATATATATATATATATATATATATATATATATATATATATATATATATATATATATATATATATATATATATATATATATATATACATTTTTTTTTCAAACGAATGACAAACATTCCTTTGAAATAATTATTTTTCAAAATATTAATTTTTTGTCGTTTTTTAATAATAAAATAAAACTTAGTATACTCAAAAAATATGTGTTTGATTGAACAATTAATATATAAATACAAGTAAATGTTAGAATCTTATACAGCCTTTAAAAACCAAAAGGCAGATAGTTTAGTTTAAACTAAAAAAACATAAATTGCCACTAATCGTAAATATTTACATCATATTCAATATTGATATAATTGCTTGCATTTATTTTAAAATATCCACAGGTTTTTAATTTAAAAGTTATCGTGCTTATCGAAATGTGATCATCAAAAATATTTGGCAGTAATGTTAATTTCATTTACACAATTTCAAGACGCTTCAAATATTGAAAATCTAAAATAGAAAACAATTGAGTAAGAGCTTATTAGAATTACACAAAATTGAATTGTTTGTATGAAAATATTCATACATAATGGCATTATTTTATTTCGAGTAAAATAATTCTCAATTTAAATATTTTACATTGCGAGGATTCTGTTTCGATAAATTATAATATTTTTGTCAACACAAGTTGACATTTCAAATTCTACGTATTTCAATTATTACAATATTCTAAATAGGTACCTTTGTTTTTTTTTTACCTTTATATTTTTACGTTTTTTACGTTTATCTTTACGTTCTTTATATTTTGTCCGCCTCCGTAGTGTAATGGTCAGCACGCTCGGCTACCGTTCTGGAGGTCCCGGGTTCGATTCCCAAGGGGGGTAAAATAAATATAAGTGATTTTTTCACTGTCATATTTATTCAATATTACTCTGGACTGGTACCTGAAGCGGAGGGATGATCACCTTTCCTTCATGTGTAAACGATCAAGATAACACTACGTTTATATGACGCAGTGCCCTATGCACCATTGGGGTGCGAATAAGGGTTTTATTATTATTATTATTATATTTTTCCGAGTAAAATATTAATTTAATGAGCTTCAAAATTAATTCGTGGAATGAAACTTGCTAGTAGTAAATATTTTTTGTCTGAAATGAATATTAGATAAACGATAGACGGTATTAATAATTCAGGGAAATTTCATTTAATCTTCTTTTTCCAATTTCCTTTGTCCGATATTACGAGATGGTTCACGTTTAGGCTTTATTAATGTCCTTTATTTACTTGGTACTATTGTGTACCTTATATATAACTAACCTCCACACCGCTTCCCCGCAGGTGTAGACAGAGGGTATAGAACGCCAAACTTATCGGTCTTTGCGAACAATCTAAGCCTCTTCCACATTTATGCATGTTCTCATCTGACTCCTGACCTGACTACTTTCAAGTAGTGAAATACTCCATCATGATATTTTTTTCTTAGTTTTTCAATGCATCTCAACACACCTTTTAACCATCTCAACACACCTTTTTTTTTTTATTTTATCGATAATACTTATCTCAGCCTTGCATTATTTGCTTACAACTCCATTCAAATATGTGTCATACACCGTTTTGTAGCGCAATCGTCTGAGATATAGAATTTCGACTGCATTCAGTGAACTTTAATTTATCTTTTTCCAACTCCAAGCTTCACTCCCATTCATTAGGGTTGGAACAAGGGCTACATTGGGCACTGCCATGTTTAAGAAAATATTTAGTCAGTTAGTTCATACATATTAATATACAAACAGTAAATTATATTGTACGCCTCCACAGTGCAGTGGCTAAAGCATCGGATCTTATGGGTTCGATTTTCGTGAAGGCCAAAATAAACATTAGTGATTTTTCACTCAAATACTTATCAAATATAACCCTGGGCTAGTACCTGAAGAGCAGGGCTGATCACCTTTCATTCATGCATTTAACGATCAAGAAAACACTGCGTTTATATGATACAGTGCCCTATGCACCATTATAGTGCGGATAAGGGTTCATAGATACACAATAAAGCAGGTGTTGAAAACCATGATTTAATATATATTTTTTATTTTCTTAGCGTTGAACTCCCATATTCACCATTGTAGGCGGATAATGGTTAAAAAAGGAAGTAAAGATGATATATAAAAAGGCACTTGTATGTGTTGTTTAAGACTTTTTTTAAACGTTCAATAATCTCGACTGGTAGCAAATTTCTTGAAAGATACGATACATCCACCCTTTTTAGGGGAAAAGGTACAGTAATCCACTTTTATCCCGACTGCTTCAGCGAAAATTCTGCTATACAATATCGCATATAATTGAACACTCTAAAACAAGGGTGGCCGCATGCAGCCCACCGGGTGTATATCACACATTTTTTTAAAGTGTACATAAAACCACCAAAAGAACATTCAATCGTGCGTAGTTCGTATCATATCCATATATAAAAGTATCTCAGTATCGTAACAATGTTTTCTATTCATTTTAACATATACTCACAATATTTTGCGATAGACTTTTAAACACACATTGATACTGCTATTACATAAAATAAAAGTAAAAGAAGACTTGGGATGATCAAGCGATTCAAATACTTGAAAGAGGTCAGGTCACTAGTCGGAAAAATCGGCGGGTATGTATGAGAAGATGCATGAATGCGGAAGGGGAGAAGAATGTGTGCAAATATGATTGGTGTGGCGTTCTATTCTCTCTGCCTACCCTTGTAGAAAAGTGGCGTGATGATTGTTTTGTTAGGTAGCTAGTGTCTGAAGGTCTTCTGAAGCTCACTACGATGTCAAATGTCACTCCAAGGTTTCCAAGGTCGTGTTGTGTTGGGTGAAGTCCTCACACTAGGCGGTTGGGGGGTCAGTCTCAGGGGAGAACGTTTAGGTCAAGGGTGGCCAACACGCGGCCCGCGGCCTGCATGCGGCCCGCCGGGTGTCGGCTTGTGGCCCGTGGAGCATATCACACATTTTTTCTTTAAGTGTACGTAAAACCACCAAATGAACATTCTACCGTGCGTAGTTCGTATCATATCCCATGTATGGAAGTATCTCACTGTCGTGACAATTTCTTCCATATACTAATATTTGTGTTAACAATCACGACCCGTGCCAAAATTGTTTGATTTGAAGCACTTGGAAAACTGTTTGAGTGAAGCAAAAAGATCAATCGTTATCAACATTGATGCACTTAGTTCTGACGAACAAAATCAGACTTCTCACTAAAATTTATTTTATTTTATTTATTTTTTAATATAATTGTTAGTATTACCTCTAATCTCTATCTATATCTTATATTATACCTTCTTAAAAAACAATAGATATACATATTTCTCGTTTGCTTTGAATAATAAAATAAATTTTGTTTTACGGTAGGATATTTCATTTCTAAAATTTAGCCGGGCTGCTGAAAGGTTGACCACCCATGGCTTAGGTATTCCTAACGCCATCGGAATTCAAACACGAATTTGACAACAATGATCATATACTCACCCTTATCGGCCAGAATAATTTAATTTTACTCTGAAAACATGAGATAAAAATTTGGAAAAAATAGAACTTTATTGAGGGTGATTTTCTGCTTACAAATTTTTCCAAAGCGAAAATTTTTAATGTTTTTCTTTTATTTTTATAAAAGTTGGCCCGTAATGGATTTGAACCTTCAACCTCCAGTTTGTGCATTGAGCCTGGTGTTCTAACCAATTGAGCTAACGGACCTGATATTGAAGTGGCCATGATAACAGTATTATTAATTTTCACGTTGATTAACAAAACATACCATTAAATAATACCAAATTGATACCACGATAATGAGTATCTTATGGTTTATATTTTTAATTTAAAAAAATTGTTTATTTCATAATTTATGTGTGCTAATAATTTTGTTAAGCACACGTGTCTGCCTCTGTAGTGTAATGGTAAGCACGCTTGGCTACCGTTCTGGAAGTCCCGGGTTCGATTCGCAGGGGGGGGTCAAATAAACATAGGACATATTTTCACTCTAATATTTATTCGATATTACCCTGGACTGGTTCGTGAAGCGGAGGGCCGATCACCTTTCTTTCATGCGTTAATGATCAAGATAACACTGCATTTTTATGATGCAGTGCCCTATGCACCATTGGGGTGCGGATAAGGGTTTGATGAATAATTTTGTAATATTTTTTTAGATTCTCAGGAAAATGACCTATTTCCTTAAATTTATTAATTTATGTTTTAAAAGCGAAATAATTGTTTTGTATAGTTATACGCAAGAAGATTTACCGTTTGCAGATTAGCTTTTCTAAACGATGTGAACTTATTTATTAAAAATAATAAATTCCTCGAATAGGTTAAAAAAAAATTGGGATGTTTGAATGTTTTAAATTTATTAAGTATTAAAATAAACTATTCAACGAGCAATTAGTATGACCCCTAGCCTTGATTTTAAACATGAATATCTACTTAGGTACAGCTGTAATGCTGTGGAAGCATTCATTCATATTTAATGATTCAATTTAACTTTGTAAATTCTGTTGGAAAACGTGCCACGTTTTTGTATGGTTATTTTTCATCCCTTTTTAACGCTTTTTGCAAAGTGGCTTGCACTTTTGCCTGTATAACAAAAGGTGCCAGGTGCGATTCCCGGGGATATCAAAGTTTTGCAAAGTGTTTTTAAAATGTTATATTAAGAATATCAACAATGGAAATATTATCCAGGAATGTAAATAAATCGTTTATGAATTTAGATACTTAAAATTGTATTCAAAATAAGCATAATTTAAAAAAAACAGGAATTATTTAACTATTAATGGTGACAAATATTTGAACCTTAGGAAATGTTTGAAACCTTTGAAATTTAAAAATGATTTTACAATAGTAAACGCAAAGACCAAACAATTTCAACAGAATTTTAAATATTTGATTATCAACATTTTTAATTACTTCTTACAGATGTTAAAAAAATAGAAGATATTAAAATTCTAAAAAATAAATTGAATGTCTTTTATTGATAACAGTTCAATTGAAAAAAAACACTAAAATAATATGATTAAAAAAATATTAAATCATTCGTAAGTATAGACAATAAACATTTAGTTTAAGACCCTCTCCAAGCATTAGGGCTTAGTTTCTTTTTTGGAGGGGCAAATCGTACATATAAAGTAAGTTAAAATGAGAAATCTCTAGCAAGTTAAAATAATTTTGAATTTTTTAGTATTCAAATAATATTTTTTTAATATATAATAATAACTGCTTAATGGTATTGATTTGTACAAAGAATTATGATACATAATACCATGTATTTTACATGTTTCTACGCCTTTTATATGTGCTTATACAGAACCCCGCTTATCTCTGTAAAAGTATTACGTGAAAGATTTGTAATTTTTTTAAATCGCTGCGGTGTGGAAGCGGTATTTTAATGCGTTTTTTACTTTAAATTGGACATTATACAAAACAAATTGGACGTCTTACAAAACAAATTACATATTTTTTGAGATGGTAGTTGCATTTATGACTTTGCTTATTGTGTACAAGGTTTATAGATCAATTAGTAGATTTCTGTTTCTACTAACTAAAAAAAAAGTATGTTAGGAATCGGAGGGATAATCTAGTGTGGGCTAATCAGGCACTTCTCAGCATTTGCTCATTGCTGGAAGGAAACCACGTAAAGCTCCTAAACGTTTTACTGTTTTTGTTTTTATATAATATATATAAATAAAACCCTCTTCCGCACCCCGATGGTGCATAGGGCACTGCGTCATATAAACGCAGTGTTATCTTGATCGTTTACGCATGAAGGAAAGGTGATCAGCCCTCCGCTTCAGGTATCAGTCCAGGGTAATATTGAATAAATATAACAGTGAAAAAATCACTTATATTTATTTCACCCCCCTTGGGAATCCAACCCGGGACCTACAGAACGGTAGCAGAGCGTGCTGACCATTACACTACGGAGGCGGACATATATAATAAGTAAAACAAATTTAATATATCATTAATATATTATGAAATTTTCCTGAGGTGTTTGTCTTCACTTAAACTTATCGTTTCTTCTGCTTAAAGCCGAAACATCAAATTTTTAACAAGGCAGATTGTTTATTTTATCCTTTATTTGTTGAATATTACCCCTTTTTATTCCTGGAGCTTTTCCGTAATGGTGGGCTTTACAAAGTTATCCTGTCGTATCAACTAACTCCCCATCTTCCCTTTTCTATTCTCAGAATTCTTCAATACATGTTAGTTATCCTTTCATATTCAAATATTATTATTCAAATATTTTGACACAAATAATAAATTTCTCTCCGTACGCTGAAAGACGAACGTAATACAAGTCTATCAAGTGATCTTTAAAACAAATTACTGTTCTCAAAGCCAGAAAATGCTCCATATCTCTTATCATTAAAAATTCACCTTGTTTGTATTAAAGCTTGAATAATAATATACCTAACACTCTCCTTATCATCATCGTTCACTTGGTGTAATACCACTTTAATTTTTAACTTACTTAAATTATTTTTTTTATTTATTAAGGGTCACTTCAAGTCCACTATGAAAAATATTCCCATTGTGATTCATTTTTCTGCTTTCTCTCTTTAAAATTTAAATTTTTTATATAAATGTAAGACCACAACAATTTTATTTTAATTACCTGATGATGAAATGAATATTTCGAAACCGGTAGTCACCAATTTATTTTAATGTGGTATTACACAAAGTGAACAATGATTTTTATTTATTTATTTTTAAAAACATATTACATACATAAGCCATACATATAATATTCCCGATGAGTAATTTCTATTTCTCATTTTGGGACATGGAATTAAGGTAAACAAGTCTGGAGCACAAATAATTGAGTTACAAAAATTTTTTTTTTTAATTACCAAAACTAATATATGGCAAAATATAAAAACAATAAACAGGGATAATAAATAGGCAAAAGAAGCATATTTAAAAGAAAAACATGAGAAAAACATAAGGTACGAAGCATATTTAAAATATACAAATTAGAATAATGTAAATCCCCAGACTTCCATATTCTTCTTATCTATGTTAAGATGTCAAAAAAATGTAAAAAAACTTCAATCCTCCTTCAATCAATAATCCCGATTTGTTCATAATATTCGGTCACACTCTAAATTTATGTATTAATTTTAAATCAAACACAGATTTTTTGAGTCTACTTAGTTGTATTTTATCAACAAAAACACATAAAAAATTATACTGTGACAATTGTTTCGCCTTGTTAGGGCATTATCAAACGAAGACATTCGTTTGATAATGCCCTAACAAGGTGAAACAATTATCACAATTTGATTTTTTATGTGTTTTTGTTAATAAAATACTACTTAGTAGACTCAAAAAATCTGTGTTTGATTTAAAATTAATACATAAATTAAAATGGAGTTCTACAAATTAAAGGCCAAATCACACTCAAAATGTTGCAAAACTGATTTTAGTGATCCATCACTCTCCTTTTTATACCTTTATCGATCTCCAGAAAATCATCCCTAGAAAATATATTATCCTAAGATTTTAATCGTACTTTTTGTTTTTTTTCAGATATTTAATGGACTAAGTTGGATTCTGGAAGTGTCGAGTACTGGTGTTAAAAATGGACTATTAGTGTAAGTCATCAACACAATATGGGGGCCAATCAATCCGGAAGAGTGGACTTTCAATTCGGAAACAAGGATGGTAAGTTAAAGTAAAATTGATGCATTTTTGTAAAAAATACAAACACAAATATATTTGTTTTCTTTAAAAAAATCAACAATCTTTGAAATTTTGAAAAAAACTAAAATACCATTTTAACTATACATTTTTTTTTCTTATTGATAAACGTATAATTTTCAATTACAATTTTCATTCAAACCCTTATTCGCACCCCAATGGTGCATAGGGCACTGCATCATATAAACGCAGTGTTAACACATGAAGGAAAGGTGATCAGCCCTCCGCTTCCGGTACCAGTCCAGGGTAATATTGATTAAATATAAGAGTGAAAAAATCACTTATATTTATTTGACCCCCCCTGGGAATCGAACCCGGGACCACCAGTACGGTAACCGAACGTGCTGACCATTATACTACGAAGGCGGACTCCGAAAATTTAAATTTATAATTGCAATTATAAATATAAATTCTTAAAAATAATTTAACAAACAATTTTATTTAGCTTTAAAACATTAATTCTATAAAAAAATTGCCATGTCAATAAATTCTTCCTTTCCCAGAAAATAAATATAAATGTACGTACCCATGTACATCCCCCATTAGCTACTGTTGTCTCCCATAAATTATTGCTGCACATGTTAAAACTGTCACTTAGAATTATACAGCTACATAAAGACCGTAGTCCATTTGATCTTCATATTCGTTTGATAATACCCTAACAAGGCGAAGCAATTGTCACAATATTAATTTTGATGTGTTTTTTAACAATAAAATACAACGTAGTAGACTCATAAAATCTGTGTTTTATTTTAAATTGATACGTAAAATAAACATTTTTCTCAATCATTTCAACCACTGGGTACTTCTTATTGCGTATGAGCAAAATCTTAAAGGATTTTACTGATATCAGTAAAATTCTGAAGCCAGCTTTTAAGAAAAGCATAAGTTATTAATGCCGTTACATTTTAAAGCACTCTAAGCTTTCGTTAAGATATAAATATCGAAATCCGTATAAAACATGATTTTCTAGCGTATTATCGTATTAAAGCAGAATCATATAATATAATATGAAATTATCAATTAAGTTTATGTACGTTTTTCCACTGTGCTGCGATATAAGACCCTATATCCGCCTTTGTTAATAAAGGGATTATGTGAACAAACATTCCCGTTTAATAAAATCATAATACTCGCATATACGTATCACTCACTCCTTTCAAAAACGTCATATATCAAAAATCATCAATTTGCAATATTTTCGGAATGCCCAGAAAATGTACTATATCTGAGCAAAAGCGGCATATTTTAAACTTAATATTTACCCGCTATAGGGCAGTAAGTGTTGTTTTTGCATTTTGAAGACAAGGTATTGTTTATTTTTTTTTTTGATACACTTAATATTTTTTAAATGGAGAAAAAACATTCAGGCTTTACCTTAAAAGATCTGTTGCACAGTAAAAAGTTCAATAAGTGGCTTGATATTTATTTTTAATACATTTTATTACATTCTTAAACTTTAAAAACATATTCCTGAAAATCAAGTTATTTGATATATGTTGTTTATGTTTACATGTATATTTTACGGATAATGCTAGAATACAAAGTAGACCTAGATTTATTCGCCACACCACTCCGTCTTTGCAAACATTCTTCGCCTCTTCCACATTCATGCATCACCACATACATACCCACCTATTGTTTCGACTCCTAACTTTTTTCTTTTTTTTCTGTGAGCCTAATCGGTTCATTATAAGAAATAGATTTCAAATTGTGGTAGAGTGGGTTCGAACTGAGAAACTCTGTCGTAAGAGTCCGTGACACTATCCACGGGACCGCAACCTGACATTTAAATTATATATTAAAGTCATTTTAGTGTATTTTACTTCATACATTATAATATGAAAAATTATTAAAATTATTAACAATACCTACTTTGAATATTAAAATAGTAATAAAAATCGCTGAATACTGAAAACATTTATTTCAACTTCTAAATTTCACAGGAAAACCGCCCTAAAGGTAATAAATTCTATTGGGTGAAATGTTATTTAGGTTTTTTCTACGAGGGTTTATTTTCAACAATTAGCCTCCAATAAATTGTAAGGTTTAAATGGTTTTTGACCTAAATGGACGATATTTTACTTTTTATTTTCATTCAAAGATTTTCTTTAAAACATTTTTTGAAATAAACGAAAATTATATATATTCGTATAAATACTCGTACATAATATATACATAGTATAACTACATAGTATAACTATAGTAAAAAAAAGAGGTTAGTAGAAAGTTGTCATACTCTGTTTACTCTCCACCAATAAATAACCTAGTTATGTTATGGGTGGGGGGTGAACGGTGCATGACAATTTTTTTTCTGTATATATAATGAATATGTATATGTGTGTATATGTATATATATGTGTGTACGTATGCGTATGTATATGTATGTATGTATATTAATAAATATATTTTTAACTTCTTACCTAGAAAAAAAAACCCTTTAACCACCCTTATTAATTCCTCTCCTTTCCTTCTCCTTCCTGCTAAATCTATTATTTTATATAATACCCTTTTTTGTTTTTTGTTTTTGTTTAATCTCTGAATGTTTTTTAATAGTTTTATAATATAAATGTGGAGTTGTTTAATTGGCTTTTTTTTAAAGTAACTATTTTTTGTTAATGTAATGTAATGTTTATTATTGTTAATGTAACTTTTGTTTTATATCATTTTTATATGTAAGCTGTACAATTCCCGAATAAATAAAATAAAAAAAATATATAAAATTAAAAACAAAATACATACTTTACTTAGAGTACATTAAGGTTAAATAAATATTTTGACATACCAACATATGGAGATAGAGAAGAATATTAAATTAAGAAATAAAAGATCTCCGCTAAATAAAAGCTTTCTAATCCAATCATAGGTGGCTCTAGTGAGCTCACATGTACAGTGTCATGAGATTAATGATATATGCTGAAGTTCCAAAAATTTGTGTAGTTGGACGTGTGTAAAGGGATCACTTAACCAGCCTTGTAAATACCGAGACTTTCATATTCTTCTTCATCTATGTTGAGATATCAAAAATGTAAAAATGACTCCTATGTGGAAAAAAACTATTTTTAATTAATGCTTTACTAAGTAAATACCACTATTTCTTTAAATCTACTGTGACACGTGTTTTGATGCATTCCGCGTCATTTTTTAACACCGTATACGGTGTTTGAAAATAAAATTTGAAAAACTATTTTACTATGTATGTATCTTTAAAATATTTTGGTAACTTATCGTTAAAAAAATTGTGTATAATAATCAGCATATTAAATTTAAGTTTTTTTATATGGATAACCAGTTAAGAAATAGTAAATTATTCGTAGGTATTACATATATTTTTTTTTTCAGTAAACTTCGATCATTTCCACATTCTAAGGGCAATCGGAAAGGGCAGTTTCGGAAAGGTAAGCTTAAACTTAATTCTCACTTACTCACCCCATGAAAAGAAACTAATAAATAGATTGTAAAGATTAGGACAGCTACAACATATGTGACGCCTACTTTCAAAATCCACCAGATCCATGTGAGTCGATTTTACAAAAAATGCAAAATTCTCCGGGTGACATTTATTTTCAAAGATTTGTCTATCATTAGATAAAATATTGTGAAATAGAATATTTTACCATTTTTTTGGAATTCTTTTTTAGTATATAAAATAAACATGAAACACAAACCGATAACGACGTCATCTTAATTTTTGACCTGTCCCCGCTCTCAGATTGGCCGATATGGGTCAGAGGGCAAGTTTCATATATATAGCGGAATTTGAAGTACAACGCTGTTTTTAAGTATTTTTTTAGCAGGGTTTCCAAGTATATAAATATTTTGAATAATAAAATACACAGTTGGCATTCCGACAGAGCATGTATTTTAAAATCTTATAAAATTGGATTTGGTGGATTTTGAAACTAAGCGACACATATAAAGCTTCTAGGAGCTTAGCATTTGCTGTAATTTGAAACGCACAGGTAGAGTTGGACCAGTGAAAAAACTTACATGAACCTTTTAATTTTTAATTCTAGTTTTACTTGGTAAATGCCAATATTTCTTAAAATCCATTGTGTTTTGATGCATTCCGCATCATTTTCAAACACCGCATGTGAAGATATTTATAAATTTTATGGTGAAATTTTAAGGATGAAAAGGGGGTAAGAGCAGTTTCTTATTTTTATTCATTTTTTTGTTTTTTATTGCCAAGTAAAACTTGTACTCATATATACATAAATGTAAGTAAATGGATACATTTTTTTTATTTTAATAGATAAATATTTGTGTTTTAATCATTTACACAAATATTTCAATTTCATACTATTTCAGTGAGCCTAAGCAACTCATTATTTGAAATAGGTATCAACTTTTGGTAGAGTGGTTTCGAACCGAGAAACTCTGACTTAAGAGTCCGCGACACTTACCACGGACCACAACCCGACTACCAATATTACCACAAAGTGATTACAGAATCAATTAATGTAATGAATCTGTTAAATTGTGACATTAATTATTTAAGTTCCAATTTACTTAATTTAATCACTGATTGCGTTGAAATTTTGACGCAAATTTAGATTACACATCCTAACATCGATGAAGTAGAATATGATCTATGATAGTTGAAACCCTTATCCGCACGCCAATGGTGCATAGGGCACTGCATTATATAAACGCAGTGTTATCTCGATCGTTTACACATAAAGGAAAGGTGATCAGCCCTCCGCTTCAGGTACCAGTCCAGGGTAATATTGAATAAATATTAGAGTGAAAAAATCACTTATATTTATTTGGTCCCCCCCCCCTGGGAATCGAACCCGGGACCTCCAGAACGGTAGCCGAGCGTGCTGACCATTACACTACGGAGGCGGACTGATATATGATAAGTCCGGGTATTTTAAGGACTTCTCCATCATGGGCTGGTTTAAGTGGTAAAAATAACTACTTAGTGGTAAAAATATCTCTGATTTATGAACAAGGTTTTGGACACACCCACTCAACACGTGTCGGCAACTAGTTACACACGTATTCCAAAACTGCTGATGACGTCAGAATGATTACGATAGGTAATTAAAATCAAAGCTAAGCCTTTGCGAACCCAGTGCAGCAGTCTGAAAAGTTTACTCAGGAAATTAATCCCGTTTTCGGAACTGAACAATTTATGTAAATACACAGCAGGTATTATGTAAATATTTGGGCGGGTTGTTTTACCTATGTATATCCGGTTGGCAAATAATTCCATCCCTGAAATATTATTTATACAGGGTGGCACAAAAGATATTGACGGGTTTTAGGGTGTCATTATGAATATAGCAAGATATAAGAAAGGAGTGGAAGGTCAAAAGTATACGTCATTGGATAACGTGTATGACTAGATGTATGGACGTGAAGGAAGTTAAACAATTTTGAAACATAGTTCTTGAATCACTAGAACTTCACTGGAGACATCTATTGGCGTTTCTCATGAATATGATTATAATCCAGGATTCGGACCTCATAAACTGATAAAAGAGTTTCTGCTCAATAAAAAGCTTCTTTTCATCTCACCAATAGTGATCACTTAAGCCAGTCAAATGCCGGTTGTAAGTCCTGAGATGCTCAGACTTCCATCTTCCACATATAAAATGTTAAATCATAGTTGAAGAATATGGATGTCTGGTCATAAACGTCATTTCATCTCACCAATAGATGTCTCTAGTGACGTTCTAGTGATTCAAAAACTATGTTTCAAAATTGGTTCATATATATAGAACTTCCAAGAATTCGAGTCATGTGGTTGTCAATAATAGGTAGAATTGATAAATGTTACACGTATATAAAGTGATCACTTAAACCAGCCTATGACGGTCGTCAGCCCCGTAAATGCCCAGACCTCCGTATTTTTCTTCATGTTTGATGAGATATCAAAAAATTATATTATTAAGTTTACACATTCACTCATCATTTTTTAAGACACACTCGTATAAACTAAATATGCTATAATATAAATCCTTGTACGTAATTGGCAAGGAGAATTTTCTAAAGCAACTAATAAATATTATTAAAAAACGGTTTTCAAAACGTTTTCAAATATTTAAAAAAACGAGTTCAAAATTACGCCTTTGTGAATGCAATGCAGCAGTCCCTCAATAAATCCCGTTTTCCAAAGTGAATAATTTATGTAAATACACTGTAAATAACACCCTAAAAACGTTCAAAACTTATTGTGGCACCCTGTATATATAAAAGCTTACCTACCATAAACTATTATTGAAGGAAGCGTCCATCTTAATTAGAATAAACAGGAATAGAGTAATGTTGAATATTGTACGGAATTGTTCGAAGGATAATTCAAAGGGATCATGATGTTACATTAAATTTTGAAGTCAGATTCGTGTTTATGCAAATTATATCCTTTACTAGAATGATCGCCGATAGCAATCAAATTTGTTTTCAATATTAATTTCCTCACTCCTAAACGGCTCCGAATGCTGAACGATGTATAGCACCTTCTCTAGGCAACTAGAATCCGCTGAAATGCGAATGCTTTGATGGTCCTTTAAAGGCAAAATAAAGAGACGCTTTATCATAAAGTTCAAATCATCCATCTATTGTTGAATTGAGAAAAGCTTTTATTAAGCAGAGACCCATTTTTATTGAGATATATGCAAAATGTAGAATGAACAATTTTACAAGTGTGTAAAGTGTTCACTTCGAACGGTCGTAAGCCCTGTGAATGCCTATAGGTTGTCAAAATATAATGTATGCACAACATATGAAATGCTTTTAATCTCCCTTTATACCTTTGTGGCCAATATAAACAACTAACCAACTAACCATCACGCCGCTTCCCCGCAGGGGTAGGCAGAGAGAATAGAACACCACATTCTTCGCTTAGCGAAACCGGTAGTTGCGAATAAGTGTTTATAAAAGTGTGTAAAATAAAGTATAAAATTACACAAAGTGAACAATGAATTATGAGGAGTGTTTTATTACCATACCACAATTTTTTCTGGATAGGAAAAAAAATAAACTTTATATATACAAAATATATCAAAGTTTAATGTATGCATAACATATGAAATGCTGTCAATCTCCCTTCATCCCTTTGTGTTCGATGTAAACATTTTTATTTTTAAAAATTAAAATATTTCATTAATTCTGAAAGCGCGTTTGAAAATTCCCCGAAATACTGGTGTTTATATGATAAAAACCCGAGATAAATCATTTTTCCTTTTATTTTTTGCTTTAGTAGTGTCGGGATATAAAAACCCCCTCTCGGCTGAGAAGGGTTGTGATGGATCGGTAATAGACAGGTATCTCAGGAACTTCAAACATCCCCCTCCCCCGAACCTTCAGAACCCCAAATTAATTCCATCAAAAACGGCTTCCGTTATGCAAAATGCCACCAATTAAAATCAAACTTGATGTATGGTAAATTATTTGTAAATACAAATATTCATATTTCATCTATTTATGTAAGCTGAGAAATACAAGGAAATAAAATAAAATAACAACTATGTAATTTTTTCCACGTGAATTTTATTTGACCAGCAACCGGGTTTCGTCGTAACTGACATCATCAGAATTATGATCAGGATGATGTCGGTTACGACGAAATACGATTGCTGGTCAAATATAATTAATGTGGAAAGAATAACATAGTTGTTATATTATTTAATCAAATGCAGTTCCACTAAGAAATGTCAGTACATCTAATACAAGATATGTTAGTTTTTTTCAAAATCCTCACAGGTAAAAACCTGCTTTTGTTGAACGACATTTTTTTACATGGTAGCGCTATTTTTTGAACTTAACAGCAATACAAGCGATTCTTAACATTGTTCAAGGCGGGACAATATAGGTTGGTGCTAACTAAAAATTATATTGATTTAATTTTATTAACACCATCTACGTGTCGAACTTTTCAGCCTTTACGTAGCTTGACAGCTGCTACAATACTGTATACTCGTATCTGCAAGTCATGTGGATTTAAATATATGTATTATAAATGTGGGCTGATTATTATTATTATCATATATATATATATATATATATATGTATATATATATATATATATATATATATATATATATATATATATATATATATATATATATATATATATATATATATATATATATATATATATATATATATATATATATATATATATATATATATATATATATATATATATATATATATATATATATATATATATATATATATATATATATATATATATATATATATATATATATATATATATATATATATATATATATATATATATATATATATATATATATATATATATATATATATATATATAAGTATATATAGTGTACTAAGCAAAACTCAAATAAATTGCATTTGTAAGTCACTTTGTAGTAATTTTTTACTAATTTTTCGTATGAATCATACTTTGAAATATTGCCTTTTCTTAAAATCTAATGTGACATTTCATTATCAAGCACAGAATGTAAACCTTAACCTAAATTTGAAAGTTGTATCCTTGGGACGTTGAATAATGAAGAACGGGTGGGATGTTTTTTTTATTTTTTAATACAAAAACCCCCTTTCTATTGTCGTTATGTTTTCATACAATGATAAAATAAACAGCTCCCGCTCTTCGTTATTTAACTTCCCAAGATCTCAACTCTCAAGTTTAATCTAAATACTTAAAAGGTTTATATTATCCACTGACACTTCGTGATGGAATTGCATTTTTAATTTATTATTAGATTAAAACCAATATTTTTAGCTTTTCCACTTTTTTATTTGACCAGCGACCGGGTTTCGTCGTTACCGACATCATCAGACTGGTCCAGTCTGATGATGTCGGTAACGACGAAACCCGGTCGCTGGTCAAATAAAAAAGTGGAAAAGCTAAAAAAATTGGTTTTAATCTAATAATAAATTACTTAAAAGGTGTTTTATATTGATGTTGAATGCATCGAATACGTGTCACAATTTTTTTTTAAAGTTTTGTGTACCATGTAGATCATTAATTAAAAATAGTCGAAGACTGAGTAAAATATTTTGATATTCTTTTTTAATTCTCTCATACTCATTTTACAATTCATGTCCACTGGCTTTTTTCTGCAAAACTCCAAACGAATATGTGTCGTTTTGCATGGAGTTTGATTTTAAAGTTTTGAATGTGACACAAAAAAACGCGATGATTTATTTCTATACTTTTAAATTGTGGTTTTTTATCTCAAAACTACTCCGTTTTTCATTATTTTAAATAATAAAAAAGCTCTATAGCTTTTTTCGTTGTTTTAAACCATGACGAAATTGACTTTTATAAGAGATTTTAGATAACATTAATTTATTTAAAGAAAAAGTAGTATTTACCAAGTAAAAATGGATAGATATTACCACAATGTGACTGCCAAATCTATTTATTAATTTATTTATTTATTTCAAAACATATTACATACATAAGTCATATATACATATAATATTCCCGATGAGTAATTTCTATTTTTCATTTTGGGACATGGGATTAAGGTTTACAAGACTGGAACACAAATAATACAGAAACAATTTTTTTTTTTTAATAACCAAAACTAATAAATGGCAAAATATAAAAACGATAAACAGGTATAATAAATATATTAATACATATCTCTCACTCCTTTCAGGAACGTCATAAACCAAAAAACTAGATTTTTCAGGAAAACGTTTTTAAAGTTTGAAAATATAATACAATGTATTAAAAATAAATATCAAGCCACTTATTGAAATTGATTTTTTTAGGTAAAACCTGAAGATATTTTCTCCATTTAAACAATACCTTTTCTTCAAAATGCAAAAACAACACTTTATGTAGCGGGTAAATATTAAGTTAAAAATATGCCTCTTTTGCTGGGATATAGTATATTTTTTTGGCATATAGAAAACATGCACAAATGAAAATTGATGATTTTCGATTTATGACGTTCTTGAAAGGAGTGACCGATATGTATTAAATCTGATGACAGGACGTTTGATTTCCAATTTCCCTTCTTAAAAAAATTGCTCTGTCTCTGTTAAGACCTACAAAATATTTATTGAAAATTCAAACCTTCATTTCTGCTGAATTTCACGTTAAGCCATTGTTTGTAAAAAAAATAGGGGTTGGATAAATACGTTGTACTCACAAAACAATTAATCATTTTTCGTCGGGACTAAGTGCTATTGCAAACATTCGAGCTAAACATTCCTCCCATATTTTTTCGCTTCACTTTACATGAACGTAGACAATAATTCGGAAATAAATCATATTTTATTGTCTTTTTTGCGTATTCACAATAGGATTTGAATATTTTTGTACATTCCCGGCATTTTATTCTGTAATTAGGTACCTAGGTCGGTTGTTGTTTTTAAAAATATGTATTTTTGTGAAAAGGGCGTGTCATTATTCTCCCACGTTTTTTTTACAGAATACCAACGTAATAAATTACTTGAACTATGGGAATTTGAATGTTTTTGAAAATTCCTAGCATTGAATTCTGTAATAAGGTACCCATATCAGTTGTTTTTTTTCAAAATATCTTTGTGAAAACGCTTGCCATTATTTTTTGGGGGTATTCCAACATATCAACCTAATAAATGACCTAAACTATGAGAATTTGGATAATTTTGTACATTTCCAGCGTTTTATTTGATAATTAGGTTATCTTTTATCATATCGCTCACTCCTTTCAAAAACGTCACAAATAAAAAAACTTGATTTTTCAGGAGAATGTTTTTAAAGTTTAAAAATATAATACAATATATTAAAAATAAATATCAAGCCACTTATTGGACTTTTTACTGTGCAACAGATCTTTTTAGGTAAAACCTGAAGGTTATTTCTCAATTTGAAAAATATTAAGTATATTTAAAAAAAAATAATTAAACAATACCTTTTCTTCAAAATGCAAAAACAACACTTTCTGCCCTGTAGCGAGTAAATATTAAGTTAAAAATATGCCGCTTTTGCTGGGATATAGTACATTTTCTGGGCATTTCGAAAATATGCACGACTGAAAATTAACGATTTTTGATTTAAGACGTTTTTGAAAGGAGTGAGCGATATGTCAGCTTTTGTCTTCAGAATGTGTTTATGAAAAGGCATACCATTATTTTCAACCATTTTTTAAACCGATTATCGTCCTAATAAATTACTTGAACTGTAAGAATAAGGATATATTTTTTTTCTAATTTCCGTTTTTTTACACGTTTTTAACCTAATAATATTCTTAAATTTCATTAATTTACTTGCTTTAATTCAGTGGTAATACATATCCATTTTTCATTTAAGATTGGTAAATACCACTTTTTCTTAAAATCAATTGTGACACGTGTTTCGATGTATTCCGCTTCATTTCGATTCTGCGTCATATACAGTATTTAAAAAATGATGAAAATGAAACATATGCCACAAGACATTTTTGGAAATAGTGATATTTAACAAGATTTTTTTAAATCTCATGGTAAACTATTACACTTTGACATCTCAACATAGATTAAGAAGAATATAAAAGTTTTTAAAATTTACTTGTAATAATATTTTTCATCAGTGGTAACATGGACAGTAAAAATAATGTTTAATGCATCGAAACACGTGACAATATTTTTTTAATAAAATGTATTGTCAATCTAACTTAATGTCAATCCTCAAACATTTTTAAGACACTTGTATTCGAAGAATAAAGTTTTTTACAGACTCTTGGTTGTCTTTTTTGGAGTTTGAAATTATTTCAAATTGTAGTTGATGACTTTCTTGTTCCAAAGAAAGAAATTAACTAGAAAAAGACGTTCTTGTTCCAGTAAAGTCTTCATTGTTCCAGTAAGTTCGGGTTTCCATGTCAACCTGTGTAAAAACATTGTGTTTAACCCTTATCAGGCCCGAGCGGGATAATACGTCTGGATTGCAGTGTCGGCTACAGACACTCGCACTATTGTTATAAAACTGCCTTTGACTTAGTACAAAATTATCTGCCAAGAAAGGCATTCTAAAGTTTCATTTAGACCCTTGACATTGAAATTTCACCAGTTAACTTTGTTAGTTAAGAAGGCAAGCTATTTTATTTTATCTTTAAAAACAGTTGCAAGGTTTTTTTAAAATAATTTAATTCATTTGCTACACATTTTTACTTTTGATAACATTTTGAGTGAGTCCAAAGACTTGTTTACAAATCTGGATTATCATATTACATAATAAATAAGCTTTTACCTCTCACTAATAGATGTCCCTAGTGAAAATTCTAGTGTTTGTTGTACAATGTTTCAAAATTATATCACACATATAGAACTTTCAACAATTTGAGTAATGTGGTTGTCAATCATGGGTAGAATTGGTGAATGTTACTCGTCTGTTAAGTGATCACTTAAACTAGTCTATGACGGTCGTAAGCCCCATAAATACCCTGCTTCCAAATTCATCTTCATCTATGTTGAGATGTAAAAAAATAATAAATTTAAATTAGTTACGCTGTTCTCTCCAATTAACAAACTGACTAAGCTCTTGTGCTTGGAGAGGGACTTACGCTCATTGATTACTATGTATGCCTATAAGTAAAATAATTTATTTGGTTTTATTTTGTGTATTTTTTTATAAACATGTTAATAAGGCATTTTTTATTTTTTTATTTTAAAACGTTCAATTTTTTCGTCAGCCTGTGACAGGCCATAAGCCTTGTAAGTACCCAGACTATCGCTTTACTCTACAGACCTATTGTAATATGCGTTATCCCCTGCCTTCATACATCTTCCTACAAAAAGCTTACCGAGTTTTATTTTGAACTTTCATCCTTATATAATATAATGCTTGCTACCTTTTGTGATCTTCTACATAATTTTGCACTTACCGCGATCTACTTTTTCAGCGATCTGTGGAATTCTTATACATATTATATCTATGATGTACAAGAAAAACGGGGTAAGGAAAAGATATTTTGGAACCATCTGATAAAACTTTTTCTTATAAAACATATTCGATGGGCGTGATGGATTAACCACATAGTGCCTGCCGAATCAATTAATGAAATTTAAAAATATCTTTAAAATATTACTTTTGAATCAAACACAGATTTTTTAAGTCTACTAAGTGGAAACATATCACAAACACCCAGATCAATTGAAAATAAATATTTCATTGATTTATTTCTGCAGTTTGTGGAATCGAATTTGCGACACCAGTTTCAAAGTCGAGCGTCTACCTAACTACACCACGGCGCCTGTCATAGGAAGAATATGCATAGATCCGCTTAATATTTACTATCATCGTAAATATATCACTTAACACACGTGTAACATTCTCCAATACTACCCATGATTTACAACCACACTGCTCAAATTCTTGGAAATGATTACTTAAACCCGCCTATGATAGTCGTAAGCCCCGTAAATGCCCAGACCTTCATATTCTTGTACATCATGAAAAATAACTCCTTTAATTGAAGAAAATCCAAATTTGTGTACAAGTATGTAGACAAACTCAAAATGTTGTTAAGATATATATAGTTATACAAAGAAAGGCGTTGAAAAATAGGCGTCGAGTCAAAAACATTTGAGAATCTATGGTTCAAACTAATATAAGTCTCTTCATAAGTACTAGATCGAGTCTCTTTTTAGGACGATAGTGATAGTGTACTGTAGCGAATGAACCGCCCACTGAATGAAACGGCTCTTAAAAGGACCACTTTACCAACTTAACAAGTCGCGTCGAACGATCCATTTTCCCAACGGAATGGTCCTCAAAAGGACCACAGTTATTATAATTTATTGTTATTTAACCTGTTTTAAATCATTATTTTGCCAATTAAGCTAAATGGTTTGTGAGAATAGGACTGTTTGGCCAATAAAGACATCAAACGATTCGTTGAAATGAGTTATAACCAGATTTTTTTTCTAAAACTGTGTTAAATAAATCTGAATCTTTTTTACCCCCATTTATGTGTGGTACTTTTTTCCAACCAGTTTCATCTTCAAAAATCGACAATTACATGAAATAAAGATGACAAGGTTCTCGTCGAAACCAGTTGGAGAAAAGAACCAAAAACAAAAGTGGTTAAAAAATCTTTTTTTTACTTTCTGAAGTTTTTTAAAGTATGCCACAAAGTTTCTGGAAAAAACAATCTAGGAATGTTTTTTTGTATTTAAACTCTATTATACTTTCAGTCTATAAGTACACATACATCCCTGAAGATGACAAGGTTCTTATCGAGAACAGTTGGAGAAAAGCACTTAAAATAAAAGTGGTTAAAAACAATGTACTAAAGTTTTATTAAATGTGCCACATCTTATTTTTAAAAAACTTCAGGAAACGTTTCCTAATTAAGTTTTAAAAATCTAGTATTCTTTGAGTCGATTCCATTTCGATACCTAAATAATTTGAGTCTAACACTCATTATCGTTCACTTTATTTTAACAACCACAAAAAAGGTCATTCATCAATCGAAGATATAAATTTAAAAAAATATAAACACAATAACAATTTAATGAAATTAACCAAATTCTAGGAAGAAAAAATCATCACATATATCATTGTTTATTAAAGTGGTATTACACAAAGTAAACGATGAATGATAAGCAGAATTTTATATTACCATACCACAAAGTTAACAAAGCTTTTATTATCCCAATAAACATTTTTTTGTATTCTCTAAGTTTTTTTTATTTAAGTAAAAAAAAAATCTTTAATGATGCTTTTTTGGAGATAACCGAAAAATACGAGTATATCCAGTTCAATGAACACCTAAGATGAGTTGGCACTTAAATGACCCACGGCTACTTTAAGTGATGACAACGGAGAATATTGACTTGGGTCTCTTTACCAAAGTACCCTCTATAGGGGTAGTCGCTCCCTGTTTTGTCAACGAAGCCAGCTTTCGATATATTCCCTTATATATCATCCCCTCACAGCACACCTTTAGGCTTCAGGAGATTCGAATCGAACGAGTTATATTGAATGCTACCTTCAATATCCATTATATTGAAAATAAAAGAAGGCTTTAATCACAGAAACAATATTATTTATCGCCATAATGAAAAAACTGTCATTCAATTGTACGGAAATCGTTATATAGCTGTATTGCAAAATATTCTAAGTCCCTTTGACCAAATGTAGTATATATATTTTTAACCTATTTCTGCATTTTTAATAATCTAGTTCAATGATTTTTTTTAAAACATGTCGCTCACTCCTTTCAAGAACGTCATAAATCAAAAAACTTAATCTTTCAGGAGAACGTTTTTAAAGTTTAAAATATAATACAATGTATTACAAATTAATATCAAGCCACTTACTGAACTTTTTGCTGTGCAACAGATCTTTTTAAGTAAAACCTGAAGGTTTTTCTCCATTTGAAAAATATAAAGTATATTTAACAAAATAATTAAACAATACCTTTTCTTCAAAATGCAAAAATAACACTTTCTGCCCTGTAGCGGGTAAATATTAAGTTAAAAATATGCCACTTTTGCTGGGATATAGTACATTTTCTGGGCATTACAAAAACATGCACAACTCAAAATTGACGATTTTTTGTTTATGACGTTCTTGAAAGGAGTGAGCGATATGTGTTATTGACGATACACGCCAATATTTTGAAAATCCTTTCTAAATATTGTTGAGTTGTATTTTTTACTAGCTGAGGCTGAGTCCGGTTAAATATAAAAGAAATGAAAAAGAGCGCAAGCATTTTTAAGCTGGATGATTTTAACAACATTTTGAGTGTGTCCAAATCACAAAAAATCATGGACTGTTTTCAAAACATAATTAAATGAAGTCACGAAAATATGGTAGTATTATTTTTTGACATCTCATCAAAGATGAAAAACAATATGTAAGTCTGGGCATTTACGGGGCTGATAACCGTCATAGGCTGGTTTAAGTGATCACTTTACACACGTGTAACATTCACCAATTCTACCCATTATTGACAACCACACTACTCAAATTCTTGAAAGTTCTAAATATATGAATTGGAGATAATCCAGATTTTGTGAACAAGTATTTGGACACACTCAAAATGTTGTAAAAATATGGTAGCATTATAAATGTACGAAAATACAGGATTTTTTTGTTTTTCTTTATCCGTCCCGATAAAATATTCTCAGCTTTCCGTAATGGGGAAAAAGACAGATTTTGGCAGATTTATTGCTTTTGGTTTATAAGTACATACATACAAGTAGTCATAGTATTGAATCGACAATCCACTCACGAAGGTATTCAATCTACTTTTCCTCAATAAATAAATACACTAAGCGTTTATTCCTTTTCTGCAATACATCAATACGATGTTTAGTCGTTTAACACCACTTTTGCGTCCATTAATATATGTATGTAGTCACGACTAGTTTCGATAACTACAAATGTTCTCATTAACAAGTGAAACTAGTCGTGCGTACATTAATTAACTAAACAATTATATTTTACAAGTTTTCTATATTTATGTTCTGTGTTTATAGCAAATCATGATGTTTTTCCACAAAGTTCATGCCTAATTAATAAATAATACTATGTATCATCTCCGTTTTGGTAAAATTATCTCAATGCAAAAATATCCTCACAGCGTTATAAATAATAAAAAAGAGTCCGTAACACCTCATATATTTTCACTTTTATTTTATTTTACAACACTTTGTAGTTGTATCAATGCCTAAAATGGACTAACAGCGAAAGCAAAAATGGCAGCTCACAATAAAGTCCTGAAACCATCTCTTATGCTGGGAAATCAAGTATAGAGTTAAATGCAGTCAAAATACTATCTCTTAGACAAACGTGTGGCAAAACGATGTGTGATGTTCAAATGTTGAAATATGGAAAGAATTCAAGGCTTAAGATAGGCATTACCGATAAAATTAAGAACGGTGTGTTTAGATCAAGGGTGGCCAACCCGCGGCCCGCGGGCATCTAAAAAAAATCAAAAACCAATTAAGGTTTGCAACTTCAACTATTGAAAGAGATTTAGAAAAATTAAATAAGCGAAAAGAAACTCAAATCTCGCACTGAGTGGTCATTGATAAATTGGATTTGTTTTTTTTTTTAATGTTAATATTGTTCAATTTATGTGCCCTTATTGATAATTTTAATTGTTAAAATTTTCAAAATGTATATTACGGTTAAAATATATTTTTGTTGATTCAATTTGTGTTTTCTTCTCACATCTGGTCGCAGTAATGTTTTTTTCACAATTACTCTGATCGTACTTTTTGATTACCTCTGCATTCAAATTATTTATAATACTTAAAAAAACGGTTATTATGAAATTCATTAATTTTTTTTCTACTGTCTGTATATGGCCCTTGGGAAAAGTTTAGATCATCGATGTGGCCCGGGGTGCGAATTGGGTTGGCCAGGCCTGGTTTAGATGGTTTGGACATGTGAACCGAATGAATGATGACAGAATGGTGAAACAAATTTATGAGGTAAATACGTCTATAAAAGCAGAATAATACTGGGAAAAAGTTGGCATGATCATGTTTTCAAATATTTGAAAGTAGTCAGGTTAGGAGTGGGAACAATCGGGGGGTATATATGAGGAGATGCAGGAATGTGGAAGAGGCGAAGAATGTTTGCAAATACAGATTGGTGCGGCGTTCTACTATCTCTGCCTACCCTTGGGAAGAAGCGGCGTGATGATTAGTAAATGAATAGAGAAATGGGTGGGCGATGAAAAATTTTGACCTTGAAAAACAGGCGTCGACTCAAACAAGTTTGGGAATCTGTGGTATATACACTACATATAATGAAGTTACCTATTTTCTATTTCAGCACAAAGGGTGCTCAATCCTTTCTTACTAATCTCTTTTCCATTTTTCGTCCTTAGGTCTGCATCGTCCAAAAAAAGGACAGCAAGCAGATGTTCGCAATGAAGTACATGAACAAGGCCGCCTGCGCCGAGAGGGACGCGATGAGGAACGTGCTCAGGGAGGTGGAACTCCTCACGCAGCTGGAGCATCCCTTCCTCGTCAACATCTGGTTCAGCTTTCAGGGTATGCCCTTTTTGTTCATTGCCCATATTTTACTAGACTTGAAAGACAACTTAATCGTGTTATGATGGAAATCTGCCAGTGGTGCTTTACAGGGCTTTTTTAACGATATTAATTTTATATGGATATTTAAAATTTGCATTTAAATAATGTTTTTTTTTTTTAAAGATGCACTATTTCTGTCGAAGTTTACTTGGTAAACACCACATATTCTTAAAAACTAGTTGTGACACGTGTTTCGATGCATTTTACATCATTATGAAACACTGTGAAATTTATATGAAAAATTACTGCAAACTGACGATTAAATCAAATAATTCAATTTATTAAGTTTTGGTTGCGATTTTATATGTAGGCATATTCACATTTATATATATATATATATATATATATATATATATATATATATATATATATATATATATATATATATATATATATATATATATATGTATATATATATATATATATATATATATGAACAAGTATTTGGACACAATCAAAATGTTGTATATATATATATATATATATATTTATATATATATATATATATATATATATATATATATATATATATATATATATATATATATATATATATATATATATATATATTTATATTTATATATATATATATATATATATATATATATATATATATATATATATATATATATATATTTATATATATATATATATATATATATATATATATATATATATATATATATATATATATACATATATATATATTTATATATATATATATATATATATATATATATATATATATATATATATATATATATATATATATATATATATATATATATATATATATATATATATATATATATATATATATATATATATATATATATATATATATATATACTTTCAACCCTTATGTATGGAAGCGAAGCGTAGAGTTGGCAAAAGAACGAAGAAAATAGACTGAATGCAGTCGAAATGCGATCCCTCAAAGTAACGTGTGGCAAAACCATGTATGATAGATAATCGAATGGCGAAAGGAAAGAATGCAAGACTAAGATTGAACGTTATCGATTATATTTTTTAAAGGTGTCTTGACATGGTTTGGACATGTGGAAAGTATGAGTGAGGAAAGAACGGTAAAATAAATTTATGAGGCAAGTGTAGTTGGTAAAATAAGCATAGGAAGACCAAAGAAAACTTGGAACGATCAGATATATCTATTACTGAGTGGTGTGGCGTTCTTTTCTCTCTGATTACCCCTGCGGGGAAGCGACGTGATGGTAAGCTAGTTAGTACATATATTGCTCACTCCTTTCAAAAATATCATTAATAAAAAATCGTCAATTTTCAGTTGTGCATGTTTTCGGAATACTTTGAAAATGTACTATATCCCAGCAAAAATGGGCATATTTTGGCATTATATTTATTATGGCACTCGCTACAGGGCAGAAATTGTCGTTTTTGCATTTTGAAGAAAAGGTATTGCTTATTTTTTTATTTAATATACAAAATGTTATTAAAATACCTAAAAAGATCTGATGCACAGTAAAAATTTCAATTAGTGGCTTGATATTTATACATATTTAAAACATTGTTTTATATTTTTAAATTTTGAAAACGTTCTCCTGAAAAATCAAGTTTTTTTTATTTATGACGTTCTTGAAAGGAGTGAGGGATATGTGTGTTGGAATACTAGAATTATTCATACATGACGATTGAAAAGAACAAGTAAGAAACAATTGGTGGTCATTACTTAATCTCTTTCCACCACATTTAACGCAAAGCCCAGGCGTTTTATAATAAGGGAAGGTTAATGAGACACCGTAATGCGAGACCCTCGAACAAGGCGAGCCCTTCCGAATGGCTAATTAAATTAAAGGCCACTTAGTAATATCATTTGGCGTCCCTTCAAATCTTTTTACTACCACAATTAATTAAATTATAGCTGCGAAGGCTGCTAACAACTTTCTCTCGCACTCTGCCATTATTTCCTGGAAACTGAAAGTCTCAATTTTCAGCAGAACATCTTTCAAAACTTTAAATGTTTAAGTGGAATTTCATGGTTACAATCAGGGTATTTTCTGAATTGAGAGGCAATTATTGGAATGTTTTAAATGTTCAAAGCGCATTTTTTTATGATGCCAACGATCATATTGGTCACTATTAGAGTATTTTGTAAAATCGATGATCTTATTTTGAACGTATTAAATGTATAAACTGCACTTTTGATCACAATGGTCACACTAAAGGGTAGTTTTAAAAATCAGGGAATATATTTTGAATGTATTCAATACATATAGCGCATTTTAATGATTTTATTTCGTGAGATGGTCAAAATTAGAGTAATATTGAGAATACAATTAGAGTATTTCAAAAAATCGGAGATGGGTAACATTTTGTATTGTTAAGTAATATATCCAAAATTTATCGCGGTTAATGGATTGAATTCTTCTGTACAACATTTTGAGTGTGTCCAAATACTTGTTCACAAAATCTGGATTATCTCCAATTACAGGAGTTATTTTCATATTATTTATTTAATTAATTGTTATTGTAATTTATCCTGTAATTGGAGATAATCCATATTTTGTGAACAAGTATTTGGACACACTCAAAATGTTGTAAATAAATTATCTGGTCAATTTATTAGCTTAAATAATTAAAATGAAAATGGTGTTTTCTGGCGTTTCTCATGTGTGTGATTATAATCCAGGATTCGGACCTCGCATACTAATATAAGAGTTTCTGCTTAATAAAAAGCTTCTTTACATCTCACCAATAGATGCCTCTAGTGAAGTTCTAGTGATTCAAGAACAAGGTTTCTAAATTGGTTCATATATATAGAACTTCCAAGAATTTGAGTTGTGTGGTTGTGAATATTGGGTGGAATTGGTGAATGTTACACGTGTGTAAAGTGATCACTTAAACCAGCCTATGACGGTCGTCAGCCCCGTAAATGCCCAGACTTCCATATTCTTCTTCATCTTTGATGAGATGTCAAAAAATAAAATGAATTCTTCTTTATTTACATACTTTAATGATATGTAAATGAAGTAGAATTCAATCCATTAACCGTGTTGGATTACATATTACCCAACAATGCAATATGGAATTCTACCAACTGTCTGCGGTTACAATAGACATTTTGTATGTTTCAAATAAATATTGCACTTTTTAGTATAATTATGATCACGATCCGAGTATTTTGTAAAATCTGGGATACTATTTTGAATGCTTTCAATAAAGTATACACTTTTTATTATACAAATTAAAGTATTTCCTAAAATAAAGGATAACATTTTAAACGTTTTAAATAAATAAAGCGCCTTTTACGATATAAATAACCAGAATAGTCATAATTCGAGTATTTTTTAAAATTCAGGATAACATTTTGAATTTATATAATAAATAAAGAGTATTTTATGATACAAATGTTCATAATGTTTAGAGTATTTCGTTAAATCGGAGATAACATTTTAATTTTTTTAAATAAACAAAATTATTTTTTATGATACCAATGATCACACTAGTCACCATTGAATTATTTTGTAGAATCGGGGATAAATTTTTTTTTCAGTAAACGTAGCGTATTTTTTTATACAAATCAGTATTTTTAAGAAATATGTAATGTTTTAACTATCTGTTTGAAAAATGAGAACCTTTTTTTACGTCACGCCATAAGAATTAACAAATTTTAAAACGTTACGAGCGTGGGCGATTTTAAAAAAATGGTTTTATGCAGAAAATTAAATCTGCCTTCAATTCTGAATTAAAAAGGTCTTGAATATTTAAATAATTCAAACTTCACCTTTAAATACCGATGATTTTTTAAACTTTAAGCATGTTGTATATAAAATATTCCGTTATACGGGTATATGTCAATCTATGGTGACGCACTAATAAAATCTCCCAATTTAAGCGAAAATTTGGACCCATTTAAATAAAGGCCATGGTTATAAAGTGTTTGACGTTTTTGCCGTGAATTATTTTGATAATTGATTCAGAAATTTAGCGCTCTCTATTTTAGCTTTTAACCACGAGCCCGCATACATTTTGTACGTGCTTTGGTTTTCTTACGCATTTAGTATTTATTACGATACTCTGTGTTTATTATGGCTTTAATTAGAATCATTAATTTCTTACGCTTGGTATATTTACGTGTTATTACCCCTACTGAAATTAATAACGTATATGAAAATTACTTTAAAGACTTGTTTATCTAGAATTGGCATTTACTCTTTATTTTATGATTTTATATTAAAGGTAATCAACAATTTTTGATATTTATTTATTAATTTATTTACGGTATTACTGCCTTTACCAAAAAGTAGCATGGAAATTAGAAATTAAGAAAGATCAAAGAGAAAATAACAATAAATGATATAAAATAAAATTAAAATTAAAATAATGAAAAAATATGTAAAAGTTAAAAAATGGTACTAAACTAAGTGAATTTTTTTAATGGTACAAATTAGGGAAGCTAATAATCACCACACAGTTTATAGCAAGAGATCCAAAAAGTGCTCTATAAAATTTGACATAAAGACATTAATTGGTGTACTAAAAATATGAACCAATGGCCCGTATTCATTGCCACATCTTAGAATCAATCTCATGACACAGTGCATATAAGTTTACAACAGCCGTTTTTGTTGGATTAAGAAAAGTTTTAATTAAACAGACACCTTTTTTATTCAATTAAATAAAATATATTAAATTATTTTAATTATATAAAATAAAAAGAATCTCTGCTAAATAAAAGCTTTTCTTAGAAAATCAAATTATCACTATATATTCGGCGATCAATCACTCTGCTTCCTTCTTAGTCAAGCGTAATATGGAGCTTCCTCTATACACATTTTCATTCATTTTATTTATCTTTAATATATTTTCGGATTTATTTTACAAAGCGTAAACACAAACATTATCAATATGTATATATATATATATATATATATATATATATATATATATATATATATATATATATATATATATATATATATATATATATACGCCCCCATTGTGTAATGTTTAGCAATTTGAAGGGGGATGAAAAATCACTGATATTTATTTGGACCCTCTAGATTCTAGTGCTCAGAACTACACTTAAGTCAGGTATTTATTTCTAATTATAAAACCAATATATTGTCATATTCCCATAACTTATTTTTTTTTCCAATTATCACATTGATTCCGTATCCATCTATGTATGGATGCGTCGAAAAATGTGTCACAATAGTTTTTAACAAAAAAATGATCCTTACAAAAAGTGATAGTCACAATAGATTTCAAGAAAGTGGTAGCAAAACAAACAAATATTGAAAATTAATAGATATTACCCCAAAGTGAATTTAATCAATTAAATTGATAAAAAAATAAATAAATGTTTTTTATTAAACATTTATATATTTTTATCAATTTACATTTTTGATACACTTTCAATATTTCCGAATTTCATTATTTACAGACCATTCACCATATCGCTCACTCCTTTCAAGAACGTCATAAATATAAAACTTGATTTTTGAGGAGAACGTTTTTAAAGTTTAAAAATATAATACAATGTATTAAAAATAAATATCAAGCCACTTATTGAACTTTTTACTGTGCAACAGATCTTTTTAGGTAAAATCTGAAGGTTTTTTCTCCATTTGAAAAATATTTAGTTTATTTAAAAAAAGAATTAAACAACACATTTTCTTCAAAATGCAAAAACAACACTTTCTGCACTGTAGCGGGTAAATATTATATTAAAAATATGCCGCTTTTGCTGGGATATAGTACATTTTCTGGGCATTCCGAAAACATGCACAACTGAAAATTGCCGATTTTTGATTTATGACGTTCTTAAAAGGAGTAAGCGATATGTTGTTTCATACGTATAATGATGCTGAACGCATCGAAAACATGTTACAGTAGATTGAAAGAAAATGAAATATTTCCAGAGTAAATTTTAAATTTCAGATATTACCACAATATTACTGTATTACCAAAGATATTTCTTTTCTATACACTTTCGACATATCCGAGTTTCATCACTTACAGACCCCAAGTCAGTTGGGTAGATGTATATCGGCTAGATAAATCCCGAATACGTATTCAGGCAGAGGAAACTCAGCTGAGCTCGATAGCCAATCAATCACTCGGGTTCCTAAATAATCACCGACGAACGAAATAAACTTTTGGAATCCACTTCACAGGAAGAAGAAGACGTGAAAAGCTTATCAAGAGACAACTTCCAAAAAAGCTTTTTCAAGGAACGAAACTTTTCACTAAATCTCTAATAATTGCTTAAACAATATAAATATTATAAAATGAATAGGACATTGGATTATTCATTTCCATTTAAGTTTTATTTAGTTAATAGCACTATTTTGTTTGGAATATTGAAAGCATTAACTTTGTGGATCATATTGATATATTATTTCGAGAAATAAAAATACTTTGTGTTCTGATCCACTCACATTTTTATTAATCAACTAGTTTCGGCAACAACCTGTTGCCCTCTTCAGGGTTTAATTTATTACATATTAGTAATTCGATTCCCAGGGGGTCAAATAAATATAAGTGATTTTTTCACTGTAATATTTATTCAACATTACCCTGGACTGATCACCTTTCCTTCATGTGTAAACTATCAAGATAACACTGTGTTCATATGAAACAGTGCCCCATGCACCATTGGGGTGCGGATAAGGGTTTTATTATTATTTTATATTATTAAAATGATAAAAATATCGAACAATTTTCGGATAATCTCCCCTCTTAAAAATTCCTTCAAAACTATGACTACATGGAATGTGCTTCGTAATACGGCTTTTAGGCTTTATATCACGAAACAAGTAGAGCTTAATTGTGAGATATCCCATTCGGGTTTATGGGGATGATTAGGCTTGATTATTTAAGACGAAGTTATGTTTTACTTAGTTAAACAGAATTGTTATAACAAAGTAATTAACTATTTCAAAGCTCCTTTGTTTAATATACTCATACTGTAGCGTTGCTAAACCTAACTTTGAACCAGACACCCAACAATGAACCAAAGTGGAGTTTACCTTTTCATTATTTTTATTTTAATTTATTTTGTTTGGTAATTTTACAGAAAAGTATTAATATATAACGAGAAATACAAAACAGGCCATGAAAACAGTTACCATTCCAGTTAGTAAATTACACATTTGTAATTTAATATAAATAAATTGTATAGAAAGGAGAGTGAATGCTGGGAACAGAGTGAATGGTGCACTAAAATCAGTTTTAGCAAATAAAAATCTATCAGCGGAAGCTAAACTGGCAGTACACAATGGAGTTCTGGTTCCAACCCTTATGTATGGAAGCGAAGCGTGGAGTTGGCAAAAGAAGGATGAAAGCAGACTGAATGCAGTCGAAATGCGATCCCTCAGACGAATGTGTGGCAAAACGATGTTTGATAGATGTTCGAATGATGAAATAAGGAAAGAATGTAAGGCTGAGATAAGCATTATCGATAAAATTAAGAAAGGTGTGTTGAGATGGTTTGGACATGTGGAGCAAATGAGTGAAGAAAGAACGGTTAAACAAATTTATGGAGCGAATGTAGTTGGAAAAAGAAGCAGATGACGACCGAGGAAAACTTGGCACAATCAGGTATGTCAAATACTTGAAAGCGGCCGGGTCAGGAGTCGTAATAATCGTCGGGTATGTATGAGGAGATGCATGAATGTAGAAGAGGCAAAGAATGTTTGGAAAGACAGAGTGGTGTGGCGTTCGATTCTCTCTGCCTACCCCTGCGGGGAAGCGGCGTGATGGTTAGTTAGTTAGTTAGTTAGTTAAATTGGATAGTCTATTCACAGTTATTTTACCTTTAATTTTTTTTATTTATTTGGCAGTTTAAATAATTTTAAAAAATATAAGAAAACTAGAGGTAAAATAACTTTGAACAGACTGTAGAGGGATGAGAGGAAGGAAATTATTATTATCACGATATTTATTTAAGATTTGGTTTTCCAAAAGGAATTTTACAATTATTGGGTACAGTGTCCGAAATTGGAAAAAAACGTGTTGAATGTGTCTAAATACTTGTTCACAAATCTGGATCATCTCCATTTAGGAGTTATTTTGACATCTTGATATGGACGAAAAAGAATATGGAAGTCTGGGTACTGACAGCGCTTATGACCTGTCATAGGATAGTTAAGTGATCATTTTACACACGTGCAACATTCACCAATTCTACCCATCATTAGCAACTACACTACTCAAATTTCCAAGCAAATAACAACTTATTTTCTAGATATATTGATCAATCTCGTAACACAGTACATACGAGTTCACAACAGCCATCTTTGATTAGATTAAGAAAGCTTTTATTTAGCAGAAACCCTTTTATTTATCTGCAAGATTCGAACCTGGATTATTTCAAATACCGGAAAATGCCTGAAAACCTGATTTTTCATGCAGTTTATATAAAATATTAATCAAACAGCGACATTACACATCCCCGTTTATCACCTTTCGAGATACCAAACCAAGATGAAAATGAACCACTTACCCTAATTTACGCCCGGCTATATATGCATGAGAAAATCATTTTCAAAGAAATACAATAAGCTTTTGTCTTGTACTTTAACCTGTAAAACTAATACAAAGGAAAAATCACTTAAGTGTTCAGTTTCGCATGTTTCCGATTTAAAAGCCTTTTCCTCGCAGCATCTAATCTTTTCACCCAACTTCCATTATCTTAATGGTCATATACAACAACGTGGAGTGTATAAATACGAATACACCGCCATTTTATCTCTTGAGATAACTATCAAAACATCGTAACCATAATTACAAATAATATTAGTATTTGGACTCACTCAAAATGTTGTAAATAAATTATCTGGTCAAATTATAAGCTAAAATATAAAATGAAAAGGATATTTTCTAGCGTTTCTCATGTATGTGAGAATCCAGGATTCGGACCTCACATATAAATAAAAGAGTTGCTGCTCAATAAAAGAGCTTCTTTATCTTACCAAAAGATGTTACTGGTGAAAATTCTAGTGATTCTTGTACAACGTTTCAAAATTGGATCATATTTATAGAATGATGGATAGTAAATTAAATAAAAATAGTTACTAATTATTATTGATTTGGCATTAACTTTGTGAATGACGCGTTGATTATTTTAAAAATTTAAATCATTTGCTCAATACCACATATTGAGTTTTATTTCATTACACAACTAGTTTCAAAAACTACAGATGTTTTCATTAAAAGGTAATTACAAAAACTGACGAGCTAAAAAAATATTCAAGTATATGTAGAGGTAGGTAGAAATAACTAGAGTGGTGGGGGGTATTAAAGAGTGAGACTTTGTTTAATGGGAACACAGACAATAATGGTGATGTATTTTACAAAAGCATATTATAATTCAATGTTTTATCAGATTTTATTTTTTTATGTATTTGGCTGCCGAATTAAATTTCACACCAAAATTTATTACGTATAATTGTATTATGTACATTTTATTATGACACGTGTTTCGACGCTCATTATCATTATAAAACAATCGAAACACGTGTCATAATAGATTTTAACAAATGATTACTTTTAATGTCAAAATTTTAAATGATTGATTACCACGCAATAAGCACAAAAAAATTTTTTTTTTCATTTTAAAAATAAAACGTGATTCATTATTTACTTTTCCATGCAAATATTGTTAAAACGACAAACTTAAAATAATAAAATAAAGATAAAGAAACTTTTTCGCACTTTTTTACGTTACCGTGTTTTGGAATCAAGCACACAATTCATTAGACAGTGTTTATATTTATTCCTATCATTAAACACCTACTACGATGTACAATTTAGAATTAAGCACTAAATTTCTTCCTAAAGATGGCATTTTTTTGTTTTAAACACTAGATACTAATAGTAAATCTGAATCTATGTAAATAATTTAGAGACTTTATTTTGTATGTTAAAAGCATTGTTTACTTGTGGTATGGTAATATAACATTCTCCTTATCATTCATCGTTCACTTTGTGTAATACCACATAAAAGTGGTCCACATTACTACTAGTATAGCTCTATGAAGGAGATACATAAAAGAATACGCCCCATAGCACACCCGATGACGTAAAATTTTATGACGTATAGCGGTGTCCGTTTTTGTTTTTTTTTTATATTTAAAGTTTAACCCTAATTTCTCCCCTTACTTCTCTACAGAAATCAATAATAATATTACCGATAGTCATGTGATTTTTCAAATGAATTAATTTACCAATAATAACACTCCATGGGAATGATCCATTCTAGGATGCTTAGTGATTTGGTTATCATTCTGTAAAGCAAGGGTAGCCAACCCGCGACCCGCAGGCCGCATGCGGCCCACCGGGTGTTTACTTGCGGCCCATGGAGTATTTTACATATTATAGTGTACATATAACCACCAAAAGAACATTTCACCGCGCGTAGTTCGTATCATATCCCATATATGGAAGTATTTCACTATCATGCCAACTTCAAGACCCATATAATGGCGTCGAATAGTAAAGACGTTGGACCAAAGAAGAGAAGAGTAGCAGAAGAACTGAGAAGTTTTGTGATTATTTGTAGTATTGCCTTACTCTTATTCAATAAATATATATATATATATATATATATATATATATATATATATATATATATATATATATATATATATATATATATATATATATATATATATATATATATATATATATATATATATATATATCCAACAAAATCATTATTTAAAAAATTTCAAGTCCCAAATATAGAATCCATTTATAAAAAAAACGCAATTTTTCAAATACTAAAGGGTGACAAGTACATATTTGAATTTAACAAAAAAATTATCATCAAGATTCTCAAACGATTTTTCTACTCCAAAATGCAACACCAAGCAATTTCAGCAACACTTCAAATACTTGGTTATCAAACATTTGAATAAACTCCCTAAAGAAATTTAAAAAATAGATGATATAAAAATACTTAAGAAAAAAATTAAAGCTCCATACATTTAAATCTTGAAAAAATTTACAAAAAAAATTATTATATCTTTTATTATATAACATTAAACCACAAGTGTAAGTCCCTCTCCAAGAACAAGAGCACAGTCTCAGGAGAGGCACAGCGAATCGAAATATAAAAGTTCTCCATATGTATAAATGATTCAAATGTATTATGATATAAATAAAAATGTTAAAACATTAAATGAATGAATAAAAAAAATTAATTGAATAATAGAAGAAATTTTGTTTTACGGCCCGGTGTAAAATGTAATTTCTTAAATCTGGCCCGGCTGCTGAAAAGGTTGGCCACCTATGCTGTAAAGTGTGTTTTAAGCTTAATCTAGAATGCCAACCGCTGTGTTTGGGAACTAGATAACGCACAGATTGGCAGTAATGAGAAGGCAATTAGTGATTTGACGGAAAGCGGTACCAATTATGAGTATCAACATACATAAATCCTTGATTGCTAGCATAATATGTACAAAGGTTACTACATATATCAGGATAATGTACAATGTGTGATAATGTTTATATGTGTCGCCTACTTTAAAAATCTGCCAGATACACGTAAGTCGATTTCACAAAAAATTCAAATTCTCCGGGCAATGTCCATGTAGGTTATTTTTTCTCATTTATTTCATTGAAACATGCTTCTTGTGCCTATTTATTATACCTGTTTATTGTTTTTATATTTTTCCATGTATTAGTATTACTTTTGGTTATTTAAAAAAAAACTTTTTTGTTACTTTATTATTTGTGTTCCAGTCTTAATCCCATGTCCCAAAATGAGAAATATATGTTACTCATTGGGAATTTTATAAATATATATATATATATATATATATATATATATATATATATATATATATATATATATATATATATATATATATATATATATATATATATATTTATATATATTTATATATATATATATATATATATATATATATATATATATATATATATATATATATATATATATATATATATATATATATATATATATATATATATATATATATATATATATATATATATATATATATATATATATATATATTATGACTAATGTATGTAATATATTTTGAAATAAATAAATAAATGTTTCAAAGATTTGTCTATCTTTAGATAATATATTATGTAATAGAGAGTTTATCTTTTTTTTCAATACCTAAAAGAAAACACGAGACACAAACCGATAATGACGTCATCTTAATTTTTGACCTATCTCCGCTCTCTGATTGGCCGATATGGGTCAGAAGGTAAGTTTCATGAAAATAGCGGAATTTGAAATATAACGCTGTTTTTAAGTATTCAGTATGGTTTTCAAATTTATAAATACTTTTAACAATAAAACCCACAATTGGCATTCCGATAAAATATTAAAAAAATTGGATCTGGCGGATTTTGAAAGTAGGCGACACATATGTTGTTTGACAAAAAAAAACAGAATAGAACGCCACACCAATCTGTTTTTTTTTTTGCTTTTTTTTTTTCAATTAACACTTATAAAAGGCATTTGATTATTTGTTTAGAAATTAAATATCTCTCGTTCTCTCTCTATTTTTAACATTCTTATATAATTTTATTATTATAGATCAAACATTATATATTATACTAAACATAATTTCAGTTAGTTATGATTATTATTATTTTTTTAATTACCAAACTTTATTATTAATCTAGATGGAACCAATTTCATGTAATTTTTTTTTTTTATATGTTTATATATTTTTTATTTGTTCGGGAATTGTACAGCTTTACATTAAAGAAAGTATATAATAAAACAAAGTTACATTAATAATAATTAACATTACATTACATTAACAAAAATAGTTACTATAATAAAAATAAAGCCAATTAAACAGTTCCAGAATAAACAAATATTACAATTGTTTCTTCCTTTCTCACTCTTTTTTCACATATTTTTTTTTATTATTACAATACATTTTATTGGTAAAAACTAAAATCACTCGTAAATGAGTGGAAACTTATAAAAAAATATAGAATAACCTTCTTTTCTTTCCATCAAACAGAAAAAAACAAGTATTGGAAAATACTTAGATTTTAAAAAGTCTCAATAGATCGGCACATAAAAGTTTATGATATAAACACGTGTTTATGTACAAACTATATTTCCCAACAGTCGCAGAAGCGCTGGGGAAAAATTAAAATTTAACGCTTCCCACAATTTCCGTTTAAAAGTTATTTTTCCTATTCCGAATTCTAATGCCGCACTTAGCCTCAAACTTCGACCGTACAAAACGGGAACATTCCCCACTTTTATATTAATTTATTCACAATTTGGAACAAAGCCTTCAGTAATGGAGGAAACATGTAAGTTCATCCCCGAAGGTGGGGGTCTCTTCATCCCTGGGAGATTTACAAAACCGACATTTAAATCAGCAACCATTTATACAAGGGTGTTACCACTTATGGCTTCTAGCGCCCAAGGCGAGGGTGCCAGAACCTTCGATAACCAAAGCTCGCATGAATTTGTTTAAACAAATATATAATTTGCTTTAAGTTTTCCTTTAGGGTCTGAAGTAAGTAAATATAATTTATTGTAACTGCAGACAGTTGGTAGAATTCTATATTGAATTGTTGGGTAATATATCCTAAATAAAACAAGGTTTATTGGATTGAATTCTATATTTATTTATGTATATGTTAATACTTGACGCGTTTCGTCTAAGGACATTATCAAACACAGCAGCGTTTGATAAAGTGTTTGATAATTCGGCAATGACTATATAATATATTTTAAACTAACAGTAACTGAAGAATGTGATAAAAACTTTTTTAAATGAAATAACCTGCAAAACTTCTACTTTTAGAGGCTTGTCTGGAAATAGGATAGTAAGGAAAGGGAAGGTAAATGTTAAAAACACATCACAAAACCCAAGACTACTTGAAAATAAATTTTTCTGGAATTAATTTTACGATCGGTAGAAATCGAACCCGCTATGCCAGTTTCGCAGTCGAGCATCTACCCAACTACGCCACTAATATCAGTAAACTGACAATAAATGTAGAATATGTTATAATCTGACATCGAAATCTTTTAGTACACAACCATGATACATGATTTACACAACACGGTTTGAACAACGAAGGTTTGAAAGTCCCAAGAATTAACAATAAACATGGGAGTCGAACACTGCAATATATCGTTCCGAACATTTTTAATTTGTTGCCGACGGATGTTAGAGGTCAAAATAAAATATGGAACAAAGGTTAAATAAAGGAATGGGTGAATGATCAAGAATTAATTTTATGAAAATTGTAAAATAAGTATATATATTATTGATTTTTCTTTCTTTTTTGTGTATATATTTGGTTAAAATGATTAAAAAACAATAAAAAATGTATTGAAAAAGAACTCCACCGATAAGACACACAAGGTGGCTTGGTGTTTCTCTGCAAAATATATATATTTTTTTCAATGTTAAAAATTGTGATTTAAATAAATGTATACAATTTATGTTTATAAAAAAAAATATTTAAAAAAATTTGGCGACAATTACTGTATCTTTCACCCTTTATAAATGTTCATACATATGCACAACTACGTAGAGTTCATGAATAATATATTTTCCGCTGTCAAAATTTTAGGGTCGTAGTCGAAAAAAAAAACGTTTGAATTCAGCAAAAGAAATAACTCCCATTACTTACAACAATTTAAAATATTTAAGACACACTTATTCTTTGCGTTATATAAATATTTTCATCACAAAAGCCACTCAGATTTTAATTACAACTGTTATTTTAAAGTGCCTATTAAAGCGAAACTTTTAACAGGTTTTATAGCGTTTTATATTAGCGGCCTCCTGTATACACTTGTATTCCCATCTCGTATAAGATTAACTTAGAAATCTTAAGAATGATTAAGTTAGGCTTAGACGTGATGTTTTCTCAGCTCAGGGTTGCCACCTACCAAATCCGATTGAAAATCGGATACTTTCGTTTCGAATCGTGCACGATGAGTCCGTTATTTTTTTATTAAAAAAATTATGTATATTTTTAATCAAAAAATAATTTGTGAGATTCATTCCGAATAAGTTCACATATCGCGCACTCCTTTCAAGAACGTCATAAATCAAAAATCGTCCATTTTCTGTTGCGCATGTTTTCGGAATGCCCAGAAAATGTACTATATCCCGGCAAAAGCGGCATGTTTTTAACTTAATATTTACCCGCTACAAGGAAGAAAGTGTTGTTATTGCATTTGGAAGAAAAGGTATTGTTTAATTATTTTTTTAAATATACTAAATATTTTTCAAATGGAGAAAAAAACCTTCACGTTTTATCTAAAAAGATCTGTTGCACAGTAAAAAGTTCAATAAGTGGCTTGATATTTATTTTTAATACATTGTATTATATTTTTAAACTTTAAAAATGTTCTCCTGAAAAATCTTTTTATTTATGACGTTCTTGAAAGGAGTAAGCGATATATTTTCCATCTACAGATGAGATGACAATATTATAGGTGTCTCAACTTGATATGAAACATCTATCGTTCCTTTTTATTTGAAAGAAGATGGAAGTCTGAGCATCCCAGGGCTTACGACCTGGCAATTAGCTGGCTTCAGCGAGCAGTTTATACACTTCACGTTCGCCATTCGGCCCATTATTCAACATCTTTATTGCATTACTTAATTCTTGAAACGTGTAAATATGCAATGGTCTCGGAAACTTCCACATGTGGGAAAGATTTTCCATACGTTTGGAAGTTTGGCTGAAATTAACGCCACCAGTTGAGAAATTGGTAAAGTATTTATTTTGCTTTTTTATAATTTATATTTGAAGCACTAACTTTGTGATGATCCATTTTATGATTAAAATTTAATTTTGTTTTAAAATCTCTTTAAATATTTTATTTTAACTTAATAATTATGTCTACCGGTTTCCAAGCTAACCGCTTCTTTATCAAGACAGATTAATACTAAACTGATTAATACTAGTAGCAGACTGATTAATACTAATAATATTAATCAGTCTTGATAAAGAAGCGGTTAGCTTCGAAACCGGTAGACATTATAATTAAGTTATAATAAAATATTTATAGTGATTTTAAAACAAAGTTACATTTAAATTATATCTTAAGTCAGAGTTTCTCGGTTCAAACCCATTCTACTGCAATTTGATACCTATTTCTAATAATAAGCCGCTTAGGCCTACAGAAAGTATACTAAATGGAAACATTTGTGTAAATAATAAAAACACAAATATTTCTCTTTTTTATATGAAAAAAAAATCCTTTTTTTTTCATTCTTCCAAAACGTTTTTTTTTCTTTCCAGCTAATCTGGCAACCCTGCTACTCTTTCTCTAGATTCTAAGTATCAAAATATTATTCTTTAGTAACCACTTTAGCATAATATAACTTAAGTGAACAATTGTGTTAGTTTTATTTAAAAAGCATGTTGATGAAATCGGGTTCCGTATTTTTTGTGCAAAATTCGATATAGTTATTATCAACAGTTGAATCAAATTTATTTTTCTTTTGTGTATTTTTATTTTATACATAAGTCATATTTTGTCCGCCTCCGTAGTGTAATGGTCAGCACGCTCGGCTACCGTTCTAGAGGTCCCGAGTTCGATTCCCAAGGGGGGTAAAATAAATATAAGTGTTTTTTTCACTGATACATATATTCAATATTACCCTGGGCTGGTACCTGAAGCGGAGGGCTGATCACCTTTCCTTCATGTGTAAACGATCAAGATAACACTGCGTTTATATAACGCAGTGCCCTATGCACCATTGGGGTGCGGATAAGGGTTTTATTATTATTATTTTACATAAGAAATGTAAAGTTTGGGTGTTTACAGAGCTTGCGACCACAATAAATTGAGTGTTTAAATATTTGTTCAGAAATCAAGGTTTTTGCACTTAAGTATTACAAATTTATGTTGATCTCAATATCGATGATGAAGAATATGGAAGTCTGGGTATTTACAGGGCTTACGACCTAATCACGAGCTGATTTAAATGATCACCATTTTACACGTATAACATTCACCATCCTACCACGAGGAGAATAAAACGCCACACTTAGGGGTTATCTTTATTGACACCTCAATATATACCGAAAAGAATACGCAAGTCGGGGTATTTACAGCACTTACGACCTGTCACAGGCTGGTTTGATTCAATCACATTCCTTCAATTCAATTATTCAAGAAGAGAAAAATGTACAAAAACTTTTTTTTCTTCCATAATGGAATAAACGGATTTTTCCCGTAAAACTTTTATTTCTCGCCAGACAATATCCGAATTTAGCCCTTCAGGAAATGATAATTTAATTTCACAATCCCTTAAATTGTTTCAGGATTTCGTTTCGAGAACTGGTTCAACTTACACACACTTTTCAAGGATCATAACTTATTCTGTCTAGCAACTTTACCCGGATCTCTTGAATTCTATACTTCCTACCCTAATAATACGAAATTTACCTAGAATTAATAATTTTAGGCGAAAACCTCGGGGTTGAACTGTCACTTGCAATACAATATTTAAAATTCGTATCGTGTAAGGAAAATGTTAATCAGCAGGTAATAAAAACCTTGCTTTGGTTTTTTTACTTATTTTTTTAATAGTAATAATTACTTTATTTTTAATTGTTTTTCTTTCGCGGTTTCTTTTCTTTATTTTTTATTTCTTTAAAATTTTTAATTTTGATTTCATTTTATAAAAAAATGTTGTAAAACATATATGGCTGACTAAATATCACACCCACCACTTAGTTAAGCTGGTATAAAGAGTTATTATTATTATTTTATGATTTTAAAATATAATAATTATCACGTTTAAATTAATGGTCAAATTAAAAGGTAAAATAATACAAATGAAAATGATATTTTCTGGCGTTTCTCATGTATGTTATAATCACAACCAGGATTCGGATCCCACATTCTAATTATAGAGTTTCTGCTGAATAAAAAAAGTTTCTTTTCATCTCACCAATAGATGTCTTTGGTAAAATTCTAATGATTCCAGAACAACGTTTCGAAATTGGTTTATATATACAAAGAACTTCTAAAAATTTGAGTAGTGTGGTTGTCAGTAATGGGTAGAATTTGTGAACGTTACACGTGTGTAAAGAGATCACTTAAACCAGCCTATGACCGTCGTCAGCCCCGTAAATGCCCGGACTTCCATATTATTCTTCATCTTTGGTGAGATGTCAAAAAATAATTTAAAAAAAACAGTATATTGATCATGTTTGTGTTTACGCTTTGTAAAATAAATCCAAAAATATATTATTGATAAATAAAATGAATGAAAATGTGAATAAAATAATACTTATTACGTTCATTTATTCATTCATTTAAATCCTTTTCCGCACCCAATGGTGCATAAAGCACATAATTATACTTAAACGCAGAGTTATCTTGATCGTTACTTACATGAAGGCAAGGTGATCAGCCCCCCGCTTGAGGTACCAGTCCAGAATTGAAATTTGAGTGAAAAATCACTTACATTTGTTGACTTCCCCCCTGGAAATCAAATCCGGGACCTCCAGCACGGCGTGTTGACCATTACACTACGGAGGTGTGTGTGTGTGTGTGTGTGAGTTTCAAACAATTGATAAGTATATCTGTCAATCATGGGTAAAATTGTTACTGTTACACATGTATAAAGTGAGCACCTAAACCAGCCTGTGATAGATCGTACGCCCCGTAAATACCGAGACATTCATATTCTTATTTTACTTTTTATTTTAAAAAAAAAGAGATATACTTCTGTTTTTAGTATTTCCACAAATACATCAATTTCATATTATGAGCTTAAGCAGCTCATTCATATCAAATTGTGGTAGAGTGGATTCGAACCGAGAAACTCTGACTTAAAAGTCCGCGACCGTAACCACGGGACTACAACCCGACACATTCATCAACGTTGAGTTGTCAAAATGTAAAAATAACTACTGTGAGGTTCAGCAACCCAGATTTGTGAACAAGGATTAAAACACACCCAATATATGGTGTGTAATAGATATATAACATTTTGTAGACTTTGGGCCAAAATAAATGAAAGTTCACTGTTTTATTAGCTAAAAATGTCAAACTCTTTGCTGAAATTTGAGAAAATACAAAGGGAAATGATAGTGCATGTTTTATCTCGGCTCGTAACGCATGCTTGTGCTGAAACATTTTGTGCATGTTGGTCTTTGGGTCGAACAAAAATCGCATGTGTTAAAAATTTTGTGTTGTTTCAAGTGTGTATATGGTGCTATGGTGGTGAAGGGTGGTATTGTTTGCATGCTGTGGTAGTGATTGTCCTGACGAAGAGACGGGTACGTCTAGAAACCGGTAGACATAAAAATCTCGGTGAGTGGTTATACACTAATATTATTAACATTTTTGTAAAAAAAATAAGGAAAATGTTTGGATTGAATGAGAAAACAGGGTTGTTTTTTGACGTCTCGAAACCGGTAGACACAAAAATCTCGGTGATTGGTTGTACACTTATATCATTAACATTTTTGTAAAAAAAATAAGAAAATGATGGATTGAATGAGAAAACAGGGTTGTTTTTTGACGTCTCGAAATCGGTAGACACAAAAATCTCGGTGATTGGTTGTACACTTATATCATTAACATTTTTGTAAAAAAAATAAGGAAAATGATGGATTGAATGAGAAAACAGGGTTGTTTTTTGACGTCTCGAAATCGGTAGACACAAAAATCTCGGTGATTGGTTGTACACTTATATCATTAACATTTTTGTAAAAAAAATAAGGAAAATGATGGATTGAATGAGAAAACAAAGTTGTTTTCTGGCACTTCACCCTTGTTTTATTAATATTTTTTAACATCTCAAAATGAGAAGAACTAATTAGTTGTATTAATTAAACATTAACAGCCTAACCGACATCACTTACCGGTTTCTAGACGTGTCTATTTATTCAACATAATTGCCTGAGATTTCTGATAATTATGATAACACACCGCAGGCGCCTTGGGTAAATTAACATCTCCAATTATGCATTCAATGTAATATCGAACTTACGATATATTATACAAATATACATTAATAATAACGTACTACATAAATTCAAAATCATTAAATATTAATGACAACATTTTGAGTGAGTCCAAATACTTGTTCACAAAATCTGGATTATCTCCAAATACAGGAGTTATTAAATGCCCAGACTTCCATATTCTTCTTCATCTTTGATGAGATGTCAAAAAAAAAATTATTGATTAAGCTATTAATATTTTTTTAAATAGGAAAAAAGGAAGACCAAGTAAAACTTAGCAAGATCTCAAAGTAGTTATCGGGTCAGGAGTCAGAATAATCGGCGGTTGTGTACGAGGAGATGTATGAATCTACAATAGATGGGTGAAGAATGTTTGCGAGCACAGAGCGGCCTTTGCCACTCCTGCGGTCAAGCAGCGTGATCACTTACCTTCAAGCTTCTTCTTCTCAGGGTAGGCAGAGAGATTTGAACCCCACACCATGAGGACACAAAATGACGAACACTCTTCTAGTGGAACGGAAGGCTTGTTAACGGCAATCAACAGTCCAGCTTCTCCTGGCGAGTTTTACGTGATTTTCTCCCAGCAGTGAGCAATGAGCAAATGCTGACAAGTTCCTGATTGGCCCACACTAGATTATCCCTCCTGTTCCCAACACAGATTTAAAAATGAATAATAAAGTTTTTTTTTAAAGTTACAAAATCAAAATCCACTTAATGATCTTTAAACCTTGTACATAATAAGCAAGGTACATAATAAATACATAAGGTATATAATAAAGAAAAGTGTGTTGAGATGGCTTGGACATGTAGATCGAATGGGTGTGGAAAGAACGGTACAACAAATTTATGAGGCGGATGTAAGTGGAAAAAGGAGCAGAGGAAGACAGAGAATAACATGGCACGATCAGGTATGCCAAATACTTGAGGTTAGTGAAGGTTAATGAACGTGGAAGAGGCGAAGAATGTTTCCAAAGACAGAGTGGTGTGGCGTTCTATTCTCTCTGCCTACCCTTGCGGGGAAGCGGCGTGATGGTTGGTTAGTTAGTTAGTTGGTAAGTTAGTTTTTTTTAAATAAATACAACTCCCATCTTTCAAAAAAACTTTGTTTTCAACCTTTTTTATTGGTACACTTTTTCTCCAACCGGTTTCGACAAGAATCTTGATATCATCAGGGCTTAACATGTACCTGAAGATGACAAGGTTCTTGTCGTAACCGTTGGAGAAAAAGTATACCTACCAATAAAAAAGTGGTTAAAAACAAAGTTATTATTTTTTGTTATTTTCATATTATTTTTTGACATCTCATCAAAGATGAACAAGAATATGGAAGTCTGGGCATTTACGGGGCTGACGACCTTAATTGGGCTGTAATTGGAGATAATCCAGATTTTGAAAACAAGTATTTAGAAACACTCAAAATGTTGTAAAAACAAAGTTTTTTTTATTTTATATAAAGTTTATGAAATGTGCCACAAAGTATCTGTGAAAACATTCAAGAAATTAAAAAAACCCTACACAAATCTGTCTTTGTAAACAATCCTCGCCCCTTCCACATTCATTCATCTCCTGATACATCCCCGATAATTACCTGACAACTTTCAAGTATTTCAAATACTTGATCATGCGAAACTTTCCTCAGTCTTTCTTTGCTTCTATTACCAAGCACATTCGCGTCAAAAAATATACGTACGAGACATACTAATTTATGCGACATAATTTTAAAATTTGTACGTTGCCTTCCGAGTGAACTCTTAAAACAATGACTGTCTGATCCACACATTAATTATTTACCCCAACAAATGGAGGGTGATTGATGACGACACAATGGGGTATATTTATCTTCATCATGATAATAAAATTGACAGTTCACGCGCTAGGCGCGTATTTTAAATTGTGAATTTGAGGCAAAGTTGACAAGTCTATATTACTTTATACGATGGCTTGTCAGTACGTTAGCAAATTGAAAACGTACTATTATTTATGTCATAACGTCGCGTTTTATTATATTTATGTTTTATTATATTAATCAGTTGTTGCCTTAGAAAATTCTCCTTACCTATTATGTACAAGGATTTATAGAATATTTAATAATAATAATAATAAAACCCCTATCCGCACCCCAATGGTGCATAGGGCACTGCGTCATATAAACGCAATGTTATCTTGATGGTTCACACATGAAGGAAAGGTGATCAGCCCTCTGCTTCAGGTACCAGTCCAGGGTAATATTGAATAAATAAGGCAGTGAAAAAATCACTTATATTTATTTTACCCCCCTTGGGAATCGAACCCGGGACCTCCAGAACGGTAGCGTGCTGACCATTACACTACGGAGGCGGACAAATAGAATATTTAGTTTAAATATATACATAGCATATTTAAGTTGTGTCCGCCTCCGTGGTGTAATGATCAGCTAGTTTAGCTACCGTGCTGGAGGTCCCGGGTTCGATTCCCAGGGGGGGTGAAAATAAATATTAGCGATTTTACACTGTAATATTTATTCAATATTACCCTGAACTGATTCTTGAAGTGCGAGAGTGATCACCTTGCCTTCATGAAAGTAATTATCAAGATAACACTGCGTCAATTCGATGCAGTGCCCTACGCACCATTGGGTGCGGATAAGGGTGATAAGTAAGCAAATATATATATATATATATATATATATATATATATATATATATATATATATATATATATATATATATATATATATATATATATATATATATATATATATATATATATATATATATATATGTGTATATATAGAACTTCCAAGAATTTGAGTAAGTAGTGTGGTTGTCCATCATGGGTAGAATTGGTGAATGTTACACGTGTGAAAAGTAATCACTTAAACCAGCCTATGACTGTCGTTAGCCCCGTAAACGCCTTGACTTCCATATTTTTCTTCATCTATATTTGTTGAGATGTCAAAAAAATTAAAATCATGCAAAAATTTTGTAACAAAATTGAACAAACAAAATAAGTAGAAGTAAAAACACTGCAATAATGTTGTTTAGGCTCAAAAAGTAAAAGTTTAAAACCAATTTCGAGGAGAAGAGAAAAAATAATCAAAGCAAAGTCTGCAAAGTTACAACATACCATTAATTTGATTCATTCAGAATCGCGCTTAGTATATTATTCATATAAACGTTTTCCGCTTTCATTAGATCGCGAGAAAAGTTTAAATTAATTTAAAATGAACACTTGGAGCTGTGTCTTTCTGACTTTCAATTTTGAAACTTACATTTAAAGTTTGTTTAAGATAACCATTTCTTGTCAAAAGCTTATTGGGTAGTCGATTAGTTTTCGAGCAAATATCTTTTTATTAATTAGTCTCCGAGAAAAGATGTTTGCATCAAAACCGTCAACGTTGAAATTAAATTTGTAGTCATAAAGTATAAGGTGACCACGAGGATTTTGGCACTTTTGAAACTTAACAAAAGATTACCTTTTTAAATGTGTCCAAACACTTGTTAACAAATCTGCGTTTCCTCTACTCAAAAATTGTTTATAATAAAGTATTTTTATCAACTCAGGAGAAATTAATAACTAATTTTGTATATGGATAAAATGTTTTGAGTAAAAATAACTGGTCAAATTATAATATGCATTGAAAAATTAATACCATATTTTCAGGCGTTTCTTAGTATGTAAAAATAATCCAGGGTTCGGATCATGCAAGCATCTTAATGAAAGGGTCTCTGCTTTAAAAAAATCTCAATCCGACATGGATGACTGTTGTGAACTCATATGTACTCTGTCATGAGATTGATCATATATATTTAGGGGTTCCAAAAAAATGTGTTGTGTGCGAGTCAGTCATGGGCAGAATGATAAAAATTGTACGATTGTAAAGTGATCACTTTATCAGCCTACGACTTTCATATTCTTTTTCGTCTATGTTAAAATGTAAATCGAAGTATAAAAATAATTTCTTAGTTCAGGAAACAAAAGTATTTGGACACACTCAATGTTGTCAAATTTTCAATAATTTATTCATCAAATAAGAGCTTTATTTCTTATGTGACTAGTGATAAGTGAAACTAATCACTAATAATCACCTGCCGATGAAAACAACTGTAGTTTTTTAAACTAGTCTGATACTCTTTTACAAATTCAATATTTTTTTAACATCTCATCGAAGATAAAGAAGAGTATGGAATTCTGGGTATTTGCAGGGCTGAAGACCGTCTTAGGTTGGTTTAAGTGATTGCTTTACACATGTGTAACATACACAAATTCTAGCAATTATTGACAAATTGGAGCTCTATATATATGATACAATTTCAAAACATTGTTTTTAAATCACTAGAACATCACTAGAGACATCTATTGATGAGACGAATAGAAGCTTTTTTATTGAGCGGAAACACTTCTCATAGATCTTCTCTGGATTATGATCACATACATGAGAAGCGCCAGAAAATATAATTTTCATTTTTATTTTTTTGGCTTATAATTTCACCAGTTAATTTAATTAAAACATTTTGAGATAATCCAGATTTGGACACAATTAAAATCTAATACAAGTGTTTTGAATATTGAAATGACTTTGTGGATCATATTGATATATTATTTCGAGAAATAAAAATACTTTTTGTTCTGATCCACTCACATGTGTGAGAATGCGAGTGGATCAGAACACAAAGTATTTTTATTTCTCAAAATAATATATTTAATACAAGTGTTTAATTTTTTAAAAAATCAACATGTAATTCCACAAAGTTAATGCCGAATCAATGTATAATATCATTTTTCATTTCAAAATTAACCAAGAATTTTATATTTTAAAATAGCACTGTTCTTCACAGTCACCCTGTATTTTATAAAATCAATTTACGTTGCGATATTAAGAAAATTTCAGCTAAACCTATGTGAATTTCCAATACAATATTTTGTGTCCAATCATATTACACTTAGAAATATAGCATAATTACTTGGTGAGGAAGCTAATCAAGTTGTCCATTACACGACTCGATTTCGACATCTTATGTCAATAATCCAATGGTTACAATTTGATGAAAATCATATTTAAAGATTAAATATTTATAAATCAAAATGTAAATTTACAACGTTTTGAGTGTGTCCAAATACTTGTTCACAAATCTGGATTATCTCAAATTATAGGAGTTATTTTTCATATTATATTTTTTGACATCGTATCAAAGATGATGAAAAATATGGAAGTCTGGCCCAATGTTCAAACCTAAATGCCCAGACTTCCATAGTCTTCTTCATCTTTGAAGTGATGTCAAAAAATAATATAAAATATTTTCTTAATTCAACCATTGATGTCACCGAAAAAATACCATCCGTAAAATATATTCCTGTCTCCCTCCGTAGTGTAATGGTCAGCTTGCTTGACTACCGTTCTGGAAGTCCCGGGTTCGAATCCCAGGGGGGTTAAATAAATAAAAGTGATTTTTTCACTTTAATATTGATTCAAAATTACCCTGGACTGGTACCTGAAGCGGAAGGCTAATCATCTTTTCTTCGTGTTTTCGATCGAGACAACACTGCGTTTATATGATGCGGTGCCTTATGCACCATCGGGGTTCAGAAAATCAACGTATTACACTCATGTGTGTACTATTCTCTTTTTTAATTGCCTTGTTTTCATTTTTCAGACGAGGAAGACCTTTTTATGGTATCAGACCTTCTGCTGGGAGGAGATCTCCGCTACCATATTCAGCATCAGGTGGCCTTCTCCAAGGAATCCGTCACCCTGATGGTCTACGAGCTGGCAACAGCTCTTGACTATCTTCACGAAAAGAGGATCGTCCACAGGTAAACCAATAACAAATAATAAGCTTGAATAAAAAAAATGAAAATGATGTTTTCTGGCGTTTCTTATGTGTGTGATTATAACCCAGGATTCGGACCACACATACTAATAAAAAAGTTTCTGCTTAATAAAAAGCTTATTTTCATCTCACCAATAGATGTCCCTTGTGAAGTTCTAGAGGTTCAAGAATAATGTTTCAAAAATTGGTTCATATATCGCTCACTCTTTTCAAGAACGTCATAAATCAAAAAACTTGTTTTTTCAGGAGATCGTTTTTAAAGTTTAAAAATATAATACAATGTATTAAAAATAAATATCATGCCACTTATTGAACTTTTTACTGTGCAACAGATCTTTTTAGGTAAAACCTAAAGGTTTTTTTCTCAATTTGAAAAAGATTTAATTTATTTAAAAAAATAATTAAACAATACCTTTCCTTCAAAATGCAAAAACCACACTTTCTGCCCTGTAGCGGGTAAATATTAAGTTATAAATATGCCGCTTTTGCTGGGATATAGCACATTTTCTGGGCAATCCGAAAACATACACAACTGAAAATTGTCGATTTTTTATTTATGACGTTCTTGAAAGGAGTGAGCGATATCATTTCTAATGGAAATGTAACGTTTTAGTGTGGACCTCTATATTTGTAGATAGGTTTGTATGATCAAAATGCAGAAACGTATAAATCAGGTGCTTTAATTCTCGCCGAGTTTTCAGAAGTTTTCAGCGGTTAACTACATGTACGGAAATCTCAATTGGAGCTTTTCCTAGAACTTACCCGAACTTTTTGCCCGAGCCAACTACGGATTTGCAAAATACGGAATCATTTCTCATAATTAAACTACGCTAACTTCACGACTTCTCGAAGTCTAATTTCTTGGCGAACAAATTGTGTAATTATTTTAAAAATAAATTTCCATTTATTCGTTTCTATATTTCTGTAGAAACCGTTCGCCTGTATAGTGTGGTGGTTACTGGAGGTCCCAGATTCGATTCTCAGGGGGGGTCAAATAAATATTGGTGATTTTTCCACTCTAATACTTAGTGAATATTATCCTGGACTGGTACCGGAAGTGCAGGGCTAATCGCATTTCCTTCATGATCAATTTATATAAAATCCTACATAAATAGGAAAGTAAAAGTAAAACTCTTCTCCGCATCCCAATTGTGCATAGGGCACTGCGTCATATAAACGCAATGTTATATGGATCGTTAACACATGAAGGAAAGGTGATCAGCCCTCCGCGTCAGGTACCAGTCCAGGGTAATATTGAATAAATATTAGAGTGAAAAAATCACTTATAATTATTTGACTCCCCCTCCCTGAGAATCGAACCCGGGACCTCCAGTACGGTAGCCGAGCGTGCTGACTATTACACTACCGAGACGGACATAACACTGCATCAAATTCCAACTAAGATAAAACTGCGTCTATTCCTTGCAGTGCCCTATGCACCATTGGGTTCGACTAAGGGTTTTTATATCCAAATCAATATACTAACTAACTAACTAACTAACCATGACGCCGCTTCCCCGCAGGGGTAGGCAGAGAGAATAGAGCGCCACACCACTCTGTCCTTCTTCGCCTCTTCCACGTTCATGCATCTCCTCATACATACCCGCCGATTGTTATGACTCCGAACCTGACCACTTTCAAGTATTTGGCATACCTGATCGTGCCATGTTTTTCTCGGTCTTCCTCTGCTTCTTTTCCCGCTAACATTCGCATCATAAATTTGTTTTACCGTTCTTTCCTCACTCATTCGTTCTACGTGTCCAAACCATAAAATATACTAAAATGAAAAAATTGTATTTTGCTGTAAAAACAATTTATCAATCTTTTTTAAGATTAATTCAATATCAGAAAACTGACAATAACTGTTCAATATGTATTAAACGATAATACTTGGGGTATGGATAAAGATTTAAATTAAAATACCAACAAACCAGCCTTAAGGAATAAAGTCGGCATAGGCGGAGGGCTAAATTACGCAGATTAAATTCTTATTCCGGAAGAACTTTCTGTAACTTTAATGAGGTGCTTGTTAGAAAGCTTCCAAGAACAAAAGCTCAGTCGAGAGTTTGCGAAAATTTTCAATTATGTTCCCACCAGTTTGAACATACAAATATGTTCAGAAATCGTCTCGAAAAGTTCCATGCATAGAAAATTAAGTCTGCATCTGGGTCGCTTTTAAATGTGACGAAATGTAACGGAATGTAAACTTTCAAACTGCGCTTAAAATATTGACATAACAGTTCTTGAATAACTAATTGTTTTTAATATTATTTTTTGACATCTCATCAAAGATGGAGAAGAATATGAAAGTCTAGGGCATTTACGGGGCTGACGACCATAAAAGGCTGGTTTTAGTGATCATTTTACACGCGTGTAATATTCACCTATTCTACTTACTAATTGTTGACACACACACATATATATATATATATATATATATATATATATATATATATATATATATATATATATATATATATATATATATATATATATATATATATATATATATATATATACTTCACTACAGACATCTATTGGTGAGATGTAAAGAAGCTTTTTACTAAGCAGAAACTCTTATATGTCAGCCCCGTAAATGCCTAGATTTCCATATTCTTCTTCATCTTTGATGAGATGTCAAAAAATAATTTAAAATTAATCAATTAATCAAGCTTATTACAGGTCGTAGGCCATGCAAATTTTCACGTTCTTCTTCATCTTTATTAAAATATCAATATAAAAATAACTTCTAAATGGAGATTACCAGATTTGTGAACAAGGATTCTGACTCACCCTCAATGTTGTGAACTAATTATTTGTAAACACTCGTATATTTCATTACCCTATTGCTTAAGGGTCAAAATCATCCTTGATAATAATCCTTTTTGAAATCCCGTTCGAAAGATAAAACACAATCCACCTTAAGTAAGTACTTTCATTTTCCCGAATCTACCTTGTTTAAAATTTAATCACTTAAATCCACACTCAAAATTCCAAATTTACTAAATTCCATAGGTAAGCACCGCCAGCAAAATGTTTATTTCGTAAATATTAAATATATGTAGGATGTTGTTTTTAGGTTTACAAATTCAAATTTCCCGCAATAAATTGATGGTGGCACCTGCTGTGTTGTATGTTGCGCTGTCTTGTTGAAACCATAGCTCTGTCACATCAATGCCATTCAACTATGTTACGAAGAAGTCAGTAATTATGGTTCTGTAGCGCTCTCCATTGACCGCAACATTCTGGCCGGCATCGGTTTTTTTTAATATGGGCCAATGATTCCACCTGCCCATAAAGCACACCAAACAGTGACTTTAAATGGATGTAAGTGCGTCTCTACAAAGGGTTCTGGGTTTTCTCCACTACAAATTCGGCAATACTGCTTATTGACATAGCTATTTAACCAAAAATGTGACTCATAGGTGAACAAAATTTTGCGTTGAAAAAGAGAACCAAGCTGAATATTGTTTTCGGCCCGTTCACCGAGCCCACGACGCGCATAATGGTCATTCAGTCTATTCATGGTGAAATGGCAAAACTTACTGACTATAAATCGACTGTCAACTATCAAATTGACAGTCTGTAGAAACAATGTTGCTAGTTTAAGAAACAAACCTCAAAAAAATCCTTTGTATTAAATAATCAAGTAGTCAATAAATTTTAGATTACATTTTAGACTGATTTTTTGTAGGTATTTGGATGCCATTCTGTAGTACAAATTAAACGAATATTAGAATATCATAAAAAACACAAGTAAACTAACCATTTATCGTTAATTATACCAAAGTGATTGATTTTGTAAGAGGTAGTGCTTTACGTATTATTTTTTTTTGCAAGTTAAAGCAGCCCGTTTTACATTTTAAAGTGAAGTAAATCCTTATCTTTTAAAAACACTTTAAGAGTGGATTTTTATCAAAGTTTTAATACCATTTTAGAGTACAATTTTAATGAATTTTTAAAGATTTTAATTTACATCAGTATGAAAAAAATATTTTTTTATTAACAATAAATTTAGGTATATCATATTTAAACAATTATACATTTGAATGTATTTTTAATAATATTTGTAACGTTATCACATATACACAAATATTTCAATTTCATAATTTTTTTTAGACCTATGCATCATTTAACATAGTTATAAAATATAGGTATCGAGTAATGATAGAGTGGGTTCGAACCTAGATACTCTTGCTAAGAGTCCTCGACACTAACCGCGGGACCACAACCATATATCTGCGGTGAAAAGGAAGAGAGGCACAAGTCTATAACATATGTAAACCACAGACTTGTGCCCGTCTTCTGTGCCACCACAGATATATATATATTAGGGGGTTGAATTAGTTCTCGCCGTTTATAAAAATTTATATTTCTCTGTGATTTAAATAGATTCCTTTCGTTTTTTTTGTTTTCCTGTCCCCTGCTGCCTCGAACACCCACGTGGCACTTTCAACCGCCTCAAACCGCCTCAAAATTAAGGCTATGGGCCTTGTTCATCGGCAGGGAAACTGGGTTCCGTATGCTCTGAAGGAGAGATATATGGAAAGGTGACTTTGCATGTGTGATTCACTCTTGCAACGGCATCACAGAAAAGGTTTTTTGCATCGCGTCATCACCAGCGATGAGAAGTAGATCTTCTTCGTCATCTGCCAGCCAGGTCAGCCACTCCCTGCTGAATCCAGCATTGCAACAACGCAACATTCACGGCTCAAAAACGATGCTTTGCATTTGGTGGGATCAGAAGGGAGTAATTTTTTTCGAGCTTCTCAAAGCAGGCCAAACAGTCACAGCAGAGGTTTACAAGCAGCAAATGATCAAACTGAAAACAGCAATTGAAGAAAAACGACCAGAATACGCAGCCAGGCACGAGTCGATTCTCATTCTGCACGACAACGCGCGCCCTCATGTTGCCAAAGTGGTAAAAGAACAGATAAACTCCTTCGGCTGGGAGGTTCTGTCACACCCGCCCTACTCCCCTGACGTCGCACCATCCGATTATCATCTGTTTCGGTCCATGCAGCATGGATTATCGGGAGTAATTTTCAAAAGTTTTCGAGAAGTCGAGTTATGGGTTGAAAATTGGATTGCCTCAAAAGACAAGGTTTTCTTTTTTAGGGGAATACGACTTTTTCCTGAAAGATGGGCCAAAGTAGTCGAGAAAGAATGGCAATACTTTAAATAAATTCTTACTTTTGAAAAAAAAAAATTCAATTCAAAATACTACAAAAAACGGCGAGAATTAATTCAACCCCCTATTATATGGTTGTGAAGATTTTATTATGTACAGTGAAACCTCTATCTATCGTTTTTAAAGGGACCTATTGAAATAAACTATGAATGCGGGAAAACAATGAATGCGGGATAAAGAGATCAATACACAAGGAGAAACGATCGAGTAAAGATACCGTCCTCCCAATCTGCATAACCATTAGTAGTTGGAAATTTCAAGAATACAAGTTTTAGATGTTAATAAATGTATTTATTAAAAAAAAATACAAAGTTGAACAGAACTCAAAGATCTTCAGACCTCTTCTACTGTATACATCACACAAGCTTTCGATAGTCTCTATCCCACACGTTGAAATATTATCGTCGAATGTAACGAAATTGAGAAAATTAAAAAAAAATTTAAAAAAAACTGACAAATTTTATCAAATATGCAGTATAATTCAAACGATGAATGCGGTTAAATGGTGGATAGAAACGATTGATGCGATCTATTTTTGTATGAAATGAATTCGGGGTAAAAGAAATAAACGACACATCCGGGAAAACGATTATTCGAGGCACGATAGATAGAGCTTTCACTGTATATACTATAGTATCAATAATGTATGTACCATATAGTATATTATCGACTTATGTTTAAAATGAGAATATTATATACTTACCCTTATCCTCAACCAAGGGTGCATAGGGCACTGCATCATATAAACGTAGTGATATCTTGATCGTGAACACATGAAGGAAAGGTGATCACCCACCGCTTCAGGTTATATTAAATAAATATTAGAGTGTAAAATCACTAATATTTATTTTAACCGCCTCCTCTGGGGGTCGAACCCGAGACCTCCGGCACGGTAGCCAAATACGATAACCATAAAACCCAGGAAGGCAGACGAATGAGTATATACCATAGTATAAATAATGTAAAAACATAATATGTTTATTATCGATTTTGTATCTATATTCAGATTAAATTGAGTATACACCATAGTATAAATAATGTAAAAACCATAGTATAAATAATGTAAGAACCGTAGTATATATTCATTTCGTATTTACATTAAAATGTATTTCCATTAAAATTTACATGAAAGGTTTTGATAAATCTCTCAAAAAGTTATTTTCTGTGTACGTTACTTTTACCAATGAAACTCAATATATTTGTGTACGATGAAAAGTTTCACGTTTAAAAACGAAATACATACGATTTTTCAAAGGATCTCCCTCGACAGGGAAAATAAATCCTAGCTTTTATAATAATCAAATCCAAAAAATTGATCACGCAGTTTGCAGAAGTATTTTGTGGAATGAATTTCTAGTTTTTATGAATATTTGCAGAAGTTGAATGTCCCATCCCCTAGCAGTATTCCGAGTTTGTATTCATCACCAATGAATAGTTTTATTGTGAAAGGGTATAACTATGGTATTAACTTACAAACTTTTAAACAATTTTAAATAATTTTGTTAAAGCTCTCTCTCTCTGAATTAATATAAGTTTTGATAATAATAATAAGACGTATTTTTTCTCTTAAAATTGTCTAACAAAGGCGTCGTTTTTGTATTAATTTATATATAGTTTTTGTTAACTTCTTCTTTTATATCATTGCATGCTACATTTTATAGTTTTATATTCTAAAAACACTTGATATTAATCACCTGCTCGAATAAGAAGTTCCTTAAATTGACATGATATTTCAGACATTATCTCCTACAAATATTTAAGAATGAATTCGCAAAGGCTTTTAACAGAAAGCGATATATTTTACAAATTATCAACAAATTCTCGTCGAAATTCCAAATATATATATATATATATATATATATATATATATATATATATATATATATATATATATATATATATATATATATATATATATATATATATATATATATATATATATATATATATATATATATATATATATATATATATATATATATATATATATATATATATATATATATATATATATATATATATATATATATATATATATATATATATATATATATATATATATATATATATATATATATATATATATAACGTGGTAATATTTTTCTTTGTAAATTGGGTGTAAATAATATGTAAAGTGGGTGTATAATAATAAAATAAACAATGTGTTGCTTTGTAATTAATGTTTATAATTAAAGTTTATTCTTAATTTATCTTTATAATATGTTTCTATCTACCTATCTGATTCTGACAGTTCAGAATATTATATTTTTTCTATCGGAAGTCTTTTGTTTTATTCTGTGCGACGCATGCGATATCTGGTGGTAGAACTGTTTTATGTAGGTACTATTTGTAAGTACTTAATAAAATGTATAGGTAGGTTCATAGGTATTTTATTACATATATATATATGTATATATGTATATATATATATATATATATATATATATATATATATATATATATATATGTAATAAAATAACTAGGTACCTAGCTATACATTTTATTAAGTACTTACAAATAGTACCTACATAAAACAGTTCTACCACCAGATGTCGCATGCGTCGCACAGAATTAAACAAAAGAGATCCGATAGGAAAAATTAACTGTCAGAATCAGATAGATAGATAGATAGATAGATATAAAATTATTATAAAGATAAATTAAGAATAAACTTTAATTACAAAGCAACACATTGTTTATTTTATTATTATACACCCACTTTACATATTATTTACACTTAATTTTCTAAAGGAAAATATTACCACGTTATAAAACGACAATTTTGTTAATCAAAAATAAAGAAACAAAATAAAAATAAAAATGGATACTGCTCCTCAAACATTACAAAACTTACTAGAAAAATTAATACAAAATGCTCAGGTAAGCAAACATCAAAATTTAAAAGATATTTCAGAGAAGTTCATCATTGAAAAATTTACAAGCAAAAATCCTAATGCAAACCAGTGGATGGATATTTTTGAAAAAGAATGTATACGTTTTGAGGTGACAACGGATGAGAAAAAAATTTCAATATTAAGATTGTTTATGGATAAAAGTTATATATATATATATATATATATAAATATAAAGATATATATATTTATATTTATATATATATAAATATATATATCGTGGTCGTATAGGAGAAAGTGACCAACTAACAAAACGTAAAATGTTTAGGAGTGCCATTTAAGTCACTTTTGCTTGCAAGAAAATAAACATCAATGCAGTTAGTCATTTTTAACAAGTCAATTTATTATACTTCCAAGTTTAAAATCGCTTTGGGATTTTCTGAGGGCAATATTAAGCTAGTAAGATATCAAATAGTCAATATACACGTTTTTGTAAAAAAAATCATTTGGTCACTTTCTCCTACATAACTACGATATATTGGTTGGGCGCTCATTTTGTTCCTATAACCGGAAAGCGTTTTCAGCTACCTTTTCAGGAAAAAATCATTGAAACGCAAATTCCCTGAAAACTTGTACAGCCACGAGTATTTTCTCGTCAATTAGACCGAACGTATTTCCTCATTGAAGAGCCGGCTGAAATGTTTTCTTAGGGTGTTTTTTATGGATGTTTTTTAGGGATGATTTCAAAATATGTAAATAATATTTTTTAAGGGGAATTCAAATAAAGAAACTGAATCGAGTTTATTTATTTTTACAGAAATATCGTTTTTTCGTTATTATTTTCTTTACTTTATTTACTTACATACATCTACCAAAAGACTTTTAAAAACAACCTTATAATATCATACATTTTACCAAATGAGATAAATAAACCCCTTTCCTCACCCAATGGTGCACAGAGCACTGCATTGGATCAATCTGGTGGTACTCCGATCGTTATTTATATCGAAACGGGATATGAGTCCTGCTTTCAGATTCTGCAATATGTAGAAGCAACAAAAAAATATTACTTATATTTTTGTTCTAGTATATGTAATATGTATACGCGTAAGTGTGTGTTTGTGTGTATATGTGTGTGAGGAGGAGTAAGAGACAAAAATGACGTTAGTGAAAGAGTTAGTGTAAAAAAATTACTTGCTATATGGGCAATGGAAATAAAGAAGGAAATGTAGGTAGGATTTATGAAGAAGGGGAAAAAATGCTATGAATTACTTCGGGATTCGGGGTTTCATATCCGTACTCGTACAAGCTACATATTTTATCATACCTTTTATCATACCTTTCTACTATTTATGCTTTAGTAGAAAAGAACAAATATAAGATTTAAAAAAACGGATTTCATTTTTTCTTTAGTACATTTTCGAAGTGAAAACACATTTTAAAAAAAACTTTATATATTCATATTAATTGTTATTCAAAAATACACTCCTGTAAAACAAAAAATTCTCATACAATATAATTGAAAATTTAAGACGTTATTTATCGATCTAATGTTAAAATATAAAAATTAGGCATACAAATTTGATTCAAAATAGATACATCGTAATTTAAAATATAGATACATATAATATTTTCCACCATACACAAAAAGAAAATCCCGGCACGCGATAATACGCGAAACGTGTTTCGACATATAATGTCAGTATAATTTGCTTACAAAGTATATAATATCATTATACAAACGTATAATATTTGAAACCTTTGTTTTTAAATCCCGCTACATCCATTTTTAGAAATAAGTAAGATTTTAATAAATTAATACAAAATCATTACATCTCAACATAGACGAAGAAGAACATAGAAGTCTGGGATGAATATTTACATATCCATTGCCAAAGATGACAAGGTTTTTATATATCAGTTGGAAAAAATACCAAACAAAATTGTTAAATAAAGTTTTAGTGTTATTTTATAAAGTTTTAAAAAATATGACAAAAATAATCTGCAAAAAAAAAATGTGATTTTAAAACTATGATGGATATGTACATATCCATCCCTGAAGATGACAAGGTTCCAGTCGAAACCGGCAAATTGTGAACCGCAAAGTTTTAGTTTTATTTCATAAAGTTTTATAAAATGTGCCACAAAGAATATAAAAACACATTCAATATTTTTAAGATCTCAAAACTACGATGGATATGTACTTATCCATCCCTGAAGATGACAAGGTTCTTGTCAAAATCGGTTGGAAAAAGTACCAAAAATAAACATGGTTAAAAAAATATGTTTTAGTTTTATTTTATAAGTTTTAAAAATGTGCCACAAATTATCTTAAAAAAACGATAAATATTTTTTTGCGATCTGAAAATTACAAAAATGGATGTTTCGTGTTTTGAAACCAAATGTCTAGTTTTATCTTTAACCCTCGACAAGTACACACTTTTAAGACACAATAAAAAAGAAATTAAAAGTAAAAGTCTCCCAAAGTTGGTGATATTTCTGGTTTAGTAAATCCTAATTCAAAAAGTTTTTTGTATTTCATTATTTATATTCCTGTAACTAAACTTCTGTACTTTCTCAAATAATTCAAGCAGAAAAGGCTTTATGGTGTATTTGCACAGAATGTCCCAAAAGAAAGGTTGGTAAAATCAGTTTTATAAATATACGGCTGTAGTTTACAAGTAGTTTGTCCGCCTCTGTAGTGTAATGATCATCACGCACGGCTACCGTTTTGGAGGTCCCGGGTTCGATTTCCAGGGGGGGGGGGGTCAAATAAATATTAGTGATTTTTTCACTCAAATATTTTTTTCAATATTACCCTGGACTTGTACCTGAAGGGCTGGCCACCAATCCTTCATGTGTTAAAGATCAAGATAATACTGCGTTTATATGTTGCAGTGCCCTATGCACCATTGTGGTGCGAATAAGGGTTTGAAGATATTATTTGTAACCGGATAATGTGACTTATATTATAGGTAGAGTTGATATTATATTAATATTTAAATTATAAAGTTGAGACACCTATTATATTGATATTTCTGAGAGAATAAATAATAATCAATTGATTAATATGAATGATAATGAAAATGTTTTTTATAAAAGTTTTGAATCGTATTACACAAAATAAACGATGAATTCGAATGAAATTGTTATTCACAGTACTTTTTAGTCGTATTACATAAATTAAACGATGAACATTTAGGAAAGTCTTATTCACAACACTTTTGAATCGTTTTATATAAAGTAAACAATGAATGATAAGGAAAGTGTTATTCACAATACTTTTGAAGCGTTTTATACAAAGAAAACAATGAATGATATGGAGAGTATTATTCATAATACTTTTGAATCGTAATACACAAAGTAAACGATAAATAATAAGGAATTTATAATTCATAATACTTTTGCATCGTATAACACAAAGTGAACGATGAATCATTAGGAAAGTCTTATTTACAATATTTTTTAAGCGTTTTATACAAAGCATACAATGAATGATAAGGAAAATGTTATTTACAATACTTTTGAATCGTTTTGTACAAAGTAAACAATGAATGATACGGAGAGAATTATTCATAATACTTTTGAATCGCATTACTCAAAGTGAACGATGAATAATTAGGAAAGTCTTATTCACAGTATTTTTTAAACGTTTTATACAAAGTAAACGACGAATGATAATAAAGTATTATTATTTCTTCCAAATGGGTTTAATCAATGGTTTATTTTATATTCCACACAATGTCAATACATTGATAACACAACTTGGCCTAGGCAACGAATAGACATTGTCTTACCTTTAAGAATATTGAAAACATTATGTAATTTTGCATGTGCCATTTTTTTATGATAATTTGATAATATAATATTAATGTATGAAAATTGAGATTATGTAAGGCATAAATGTATTCAAGAAGAACGAAAAAAGAAAAAAAGAAGAGACGCAGTTCATTAAGTTTTAAATGTTTACAATATAGTCCCCACCACATGCAACGCCTTTAAATCGTATATAAGGGGTGGAGGACCAATATTAGGTAGAAATGTAAGTATACACATAGATATAAGAATGAACAAGTAAATTCACTACCTGAGTAAAATCAAGAATTAAAATCATACACCTAAGTAACTTCACTGCTAACTTAGAACCATTGAAATGTATAAACTCATGCCTCTAGCGAGATAGCGAGTGTTTTTGCCTAGAATTTTCACTCATGAATTACATGAAATTATAGTAACTTTAAACATAAAGAGTAAATCCACTCACAAGTAGGCATAGGCTATGAAACTTATAAAGTTGAAGCCTGAGTAGGGACATGATAAACGGTGTTGCATAAGCCGTAGCTAGATTTCAGAGTCACTTGGACGTTAGGTAATTAAAAATATATATAAATATATTTGTGTGCTCAGATTAGATTAATATTTAAACTTGAATACGTGGCGCTCGCTCTTTTTTATTGGTGTCGCTTTGTTCTTCTCGCCCTAATAGGTGTTTAATAAGTTTCGATATATTTATTTTCGCCCTTATAACTTTGTAATTTTTTAGAAATAAATAATTGACTTTCATTTGCGCGTTTCCGTCTTCCTCATCAAAAGACCATTAGACGAAACAATTATTATATTATTTCGAGAAATAAAAATACTTTGTGTTCTGATCCACTCACATTTTTATTTAACCAACTAGTTTCGGCAACAACCTGTTGCCCTCTTCAGGGTTACATTTATTACGAAACTAGTTGGTTAAATAAAAATGTGAGTGGATCAGAACACAAAGTATTTTTATTTCTCGAAATAATATATCAATATGATCCACAAAGTTAATGCTTTCAATATTCAAAACGAAACAATTATTAATATTACTTTTGAATCACTTTTGAATCTTACACAAAGTAAACGATGAATGGTAAGGAGAGTGTTATTCACAACAATTTTAAATCCATAGCTAGTTATTGTTATTTAGAACAGCCAGCCACAGAGTGGGATTTATCATATTCAAATTTAACCCAAGATAATCCCACGCGTACTCATAATATATCACGTTTAATACCAGCATTTTGTTTTGAGGTCGCGATGATTAACCATGTTTACACAGTAATTTGGTATCACCCTTGTCTTAAGATTTAAGATTGCTGTCACATACAAGTTTCCGTACTAAAACGAACCAAAGGAAAGTGTAAAGGGTGGAATATTTCGCTTACGGTGTCTGCTTTGCCGCCCACATTTAAGGGATTTCTCCAATTTTATCCCTTTACATATAAAACAAAGTACTGCCATCTGAAACCGCCAAATAAAGCATGGATCAGCAGATGTTTGCTTCTATTTTAAATTAAATAAAACTAAACTTTCATTTATTGATCTGCAGTCAATTTGTAGTAATACCTATTAATTTTTAATTTAACTTCCAATTCCAACTCTAATGTATGGAAGTGAAACATGGAGTTGGCAAAAGAAGGATGAATGTAGACTGAATGCAGTCGAAATGCGATCTCTCAGAAGAATGTGCGACAAAACGATGTATGATAGATGTGCGAATAGTGAAATAAGGAAGGAATGCAAAGCTGACATAAGCATTATCGATAAAATTAAGAAAGGTGTGTTGAGATGGTTTGAACATGTAGAACGAATGAGTGAGGAAAGAACGGTAAAACAAATTTATAAGGCGAGTGTTAGTGGGAAAAGAAGCAGAGGAAGACCGAGAAAAACAAGGCACTATCAGGTATGCCAAATACTTGAAAGCATTCAGTCGTAACAATCGGCGGGTATGTATGAGGAGATGCATGAACGTGGAAGAGGCGAAGAATGTTTGCAAGGACATAGTGGTGTGGCGCTCTATTCTCTCTGCCTACCCCTGCGGAGAAGCGCCGTGATGGTTAGTTAGTTAGTTAGTTTGTTTTTTTAATTTAAGTTTTACTTACAAAATTTTGAGTGTGTCCAAATACTTGTTCACAAAATCTGGATTATTACAGGATTATATTACAGGAATTATTTTCATATTATTTTTTGACATGTCATCAAAGATGAAGAAGAATATGGAAGTCTGGGCATTTACGGGGCTGACGATTATTAAAGGCTAGTTTAAGTGTTTAAGTTTATCACTTTACACACGTGTAACATTCACCAATTCTACCCATTATTGACAACTACACCACTCAAATTCTTCGAAGTTCTATATATATGAACCAATTTTTGAAACATTGTTCTTGAATCACTAGAACTTCATCTCACCAATAGAAACCAACAAAATGAACCAACAAAGAAACAATTCTACCCATGATTGACAACCACACTACTTAAATTCTTGAAACATTTATATATGTTGATCAAACTCGAAATTCAGTGTGCGAGAGTCAGTAGACATCTATGGTGAGACAAAAAAAGCGTTTATTAATCAAAAACTCTTTCATTTGTATATGAGGTCCCAATCCTGGATTTTATTCACATACTTGAGAAACGCTGAAAAACATTATTTTCATTATTTTTTATTTTAGCTTATAATTGTTAGCCTCCGTAATGTAATGGTCAGCACGCTCGGCTACCGTTCTGGAGGTCCCGGGTTCGATTCCCAGGAGGGTTCAAATAAATATAAGTGAATTTTTCACTGTAATATTTATTCAATATTACCCTGGCCTGGTACTTGAAGCGGAGGGCTGATCACCTTTCCTTCATGTGTAAACGATTAAGATAACACTGCGTTTATATAAAGCAGTGCCCTATGCACCATTGAGGTGCGGATAAGGGTTATATATATACATATATATATATATACATATATATATATATATATATATATATATATATATATATATATATATATATATATATATATATATATATATATATATATATATATATATATATATATATATATATATATATATATATATATATATATATATATATATATATATATATATATATATATATATATATATATATATATATATTTACAATTATTTTATGATAATTATTGTTGTTTGACCAGTAAATTTATGTACAAGATCCTATATAAATCTCCAGTAGCTTTTGTAGGGATGATAGAGTGTATGGGAGGTACACTTATCAGATTGTATTAACGAAATTACAATAGAAAACAATACAAAGGTGGTTCAAACAATATTTCATAAATTTATAGCCATATTATTTTCAACATTTTTTTTATGTGTCCAAATCTTCGTTCACAAATTTGGGACAGACCCAAAAAATGTTGTTAGTAAAATAATCTAGTTAAATTATAAAAAAAACTAACTAACCATCACGCCGCTTCCCCGCAGGGGTAGGCAGAGAGAATAGAGCGCCACACCACTCTGTCCTTGCAAACATTCTTCGCCTCTTCCACGTTCATGCATCTCCTCATACATATTAAATTACAAGCTGCACAAAAATAATAAAATATAAAAAAAACATGTTTTCAGCGGTTTTCAGACAGTAAAATATATCGTCCGGATAGAATATTGCATACATCTAAATAAAAGGATTTCTGCTAAATAAGAGCTTACTCAAACCAAGCAAAGATGGCTTCAGTGAACTCACACATACAGCGTAATGAGATTTATGACACACGTAAGAGTTTTAAACGGCGTGATGGTTACTTTAATTTTTATAACTAAAATTTAATGGTCAGCACGCTGGGCTACCCGTACTGGAGGTCCCGGGTTCGATTACCAAGAGGGGGGTCAAATAAATACATGTGATTTTTTCACTACAATATTGATTCGTTATCACCCTGGACTGGTACCTGAAGCGAAGGGCTGATCACCTTTCCTTCATGTATTAACGATCAAGATGACACTGCGTTTATATGATGCGGTGCCCTATGCACCATCGCGTGCGGATAAGGATTTTAAAAAAATGTTACTTTTTTTTAAATCACAACAAATATTTTATTATAACTTAATTATAATGACTGATTAATATGATATTAATGTAGTATTAATCAGTCTTGATAAAGAAGCGATTAGCTTCGAAACTAGTAGACATTGTAATTAAGTTATAATAAAATATTTATAGTGATTTTAAAACAAAATTACATTTTAATTTTAAAATGGAAAACCACAATGTTAGTGCTTCAAATATAAATTACATCGTAGTTTAATTTTTGTGATTTTTTTTTGTTTTTGCTTGAATAGTAAAGAAATTATTTTTGTCTTCTTTTTTTACAGGGATATAAAACCGGATAACATTCTGCTCGACGAGGAAGGTAAGTTTAATGAGTTTTTTTTTTTACCTTTTAAAATATACTGTTTGACCCATTTTTACACTTGATCTTACGGAATTCTCTTATTTGACAAAATATATAATTTCAACACTGTCCTTACATTTTTTTCAATTCTTAACTTGTATTTAAAATAGATGAAGAAGAATATGAAGGAAGTGTGGGGATTTACAGGGCTTACGACCGTCGCAGGCTGGTTTAAGTGATCACTTTACACACGTGTAACCTTCACTCATGATTAACAATCACACTACCCAATTCTGAAACTTCTTAAAACTACTTGAAATTCCATATATACATTTATAAGTATGGATAATTTTCGAAACATAGTTCTTGAATTACTAGAATTTCACTAGAGATATCTTTTGATGAGATGAAAGAAGCTTTTTATTGAGCAGAAACTCTTTCATTTGTACGTGAGGTCCGAATCTTGTATTATAATCACATACATGAAATTCTAGTGATTCAAACACGATTTTTCGAATTCGACTTATGGCAAATGTCAAAATCTGTAAATAATGCAAAATATTTTTCACATTTTCATTCTTCGTTGGTCGTATAAGCGTTGGGAAACTCTGGCCTACGCCAAGCAAATTTTATAATTCCGAGTTTTCATATGAGAACGTCAATATTTACAGTTACATATTGTTTTCGAAGCTTTAAATATTCAGGGGATTAGGGATCTTTTATTTCCATTATAATCCCCATTTCAGCTAGCAAGCAACGTACTTGTATATCTTATTTAAAGATGCTCTTCATTGGCATTTGCATATAAATAATTTGCATATTTATAGCAGAGACGTAAAAAGTAAATCAACCGGAAGTTAAGTCAGCCCTTTATATACACTTTATAATTGTAAAATGACTTTAAAAGAAATTGTTTTTTAAAAATATTCGTTTATATGTCATTTACGTTGTAGAAAAAAAAACATATGTAAATATAAAACCCTTATCCGCACCCCAATGGTGCATAGGGCACTGCGTCATATAAACGCAGTGTTATCTTGATCGTTTACACATGAAGGAAAGGTGATCAGCCCTCCGCTTCAGGTACCAGTCCAGGGTAATATTGAATAAATATTACAGTGAAAAAATCACTCATATTTATTTTACCCCCCCTGGGAATCGAACCTGGATCCTACAGAACGGTAGCCGAGCGTGCTGACCATTACGCTACGGAGGCGGACAACAGAAAAAATAACAAAATTTTAATATAAAAATTAATCACTTGTAAAAGACCTCTTTTGAGTTTTTCAATATAAACACGACTAGTTTCAAGAACATATAAAGGTTTCAAAACTAGTCGTGCTTACAATAATAAACTCAAAAATGGCATTATATAAGTGTTTTATATATTTGTATTTTTACATTCACACTCAAACGATCGGATAAATGATCAGATTTCCATAATCTTCTTTATCATTGTTGAAATGTGAAAAAATATTTTGAAAAATAAATTAAATTTATATTTTTAAAAACACAAACAATGAATAATAAATGTAAGTCCCTCTCCAAGCACAAGAGCTTAGCCTCTTAATTGGAGAGAACTGCGTTAATAATTTGAAGATTGCAAGAGTAGAAATGTCTAGAAAATTAACTAAGAAAAAAATACTTTGGGATCTATATTTTTAAAAAATCAAAAATAAAAATATTTTCTTATAATTTATATTTTAAATCGAGAATTTACAAATAATAAAAAATACTTATTTAATTTGTTTTGGATTTTTAATTTGTACCAGAAGATGAAAACAATTGTCGTTTTCGAAACTAGTCGTAAATATAAAAAAAACCTCAATTAAGTGGATTATTCAAGTGTTTAATTTTTATTAAAATACTTATTTAAAAATATGTATTTATTGTAAAATTTTACGCCCGGTTTGCTAAATTGGGACAGTCGCTAATTAGACGAAAATTTTTGGCCATAATGTCTCCCAATTAAATCGAATGAACTCTACTCAATTGTTTCATATAAAATTTCCCCAGAAGACGCCAATACTTAAATATTAAAGATTTATTATTTAAAGTAAAAAGGTTAAATAAATAAATCATTCAAATATCACATTTTATGAATTTTAGTTTAGTTTTGAGGTAATTTTTTTTCAAAAAGAGAATGTTCAAATAAATAAACAAACAACGATTTCTATCCATTTTTCAATTTTTACCGTATCACGTTTGTTACTGCTAACGGTACTGGAACACTTTTGATTAGGAAGACGGAAACGCGCAAATGAAGACAATCTTTTATTTATTAAAAATTACAAAGTTATAAATGTGAAAATAACAAAATTACACCAATATATCGAAAATTACAAAACACAAGGGCGAGAAGAACAAAGCGACACCAATATAAAAACAGAGCGAGCGCGGCGTATACATGTTTTGAATATTATTTAATCTGAGCACACAAAATTTTGTCCGCCACCCCTTATATACGATTTTAAAGGAGCTACACGTGGTAGGGACAATATTATAAACAAAATATAAGTCGATGAACTGCGTCTCTTTGTTCTTCTCGCGTACATTTATAAATACTATTTTAATACATAAATTATTCTTAAAAATACACAGATTTTGGCCGAAACAACGCTACAGTGTCTGAAAATGATGCGAAATGCATTGGAACACGTTTCACAATAGATTTCAAGAAAAGGGGGTATTTCCAAGTAAATCTATAATTTTTAACCTTTCACACCCCTACATACAATTTCGGTTTTGTAAGGTTTGTTAAATCCCTTAATTATAGAATTTTCGAATAACTTGAGACGTTCTGGAACACGGTCATACAAATGGGAATTAACTTTTTAATTTATTACCCTTTTAAATGATTCCTCTGGGGATAATTAATCTTATCAGCACATCTCTATATCATAAATAGTCTTCCAAATAATCTTCTTTCTTTTGTTGCAAAGTAGTTATCTTAACCGGTAGTTATAATAGTCATGTTTAATTGAATAAAGTCGTTAAAATCTAAATAAATCCATTATTTATCGAATTTGCTTTATTATTATTGAATAACATTATTTAAACGTTAAAATAAAACACAAAGAGAGAGAGAAAGAGAGAGAGAGAGAGAGAGAGAGAGAGAGAGAGAGACATGTACATGTCAATCCCTGAAGATGACAAGGTTTTTGTCAAAACCGGTTGGAGAAAAGTATAAAAAAGTATTTAAAAATAAAGGTTTACAGTTTATGCTTGCAACAATTTGAGTGTGTCCAAACGCTTGTTCACAAATCTGGATTATGTACAATTATAGAAGTTATTTTTCATATTTTTTTTCAATTTTCAACAATGGTGCAAAATTGTTTCATATATATAGAACTTCCAAGAATTTGAGTAGGGTGGTTCTCAATAATGGGTAGAATTGGTGAATGTTACACGTGTGTAAAGTGATTACTTAAACCAGCCTATGACGGTCCTCCGCCCCGTAAATGTCTAGACTTCCATATTCTTCTTCATCTTTGATGAGATGTCAAAAAATAATATAAAAAGGTTATGTTTTCTTTGTTCAGTAAAGTTTAAAAAAATAGTTAAAGTTGTTCTAAATCAATGGAAATTTTCGTTATTTTATTTTTTAGGATGATATAATATAAAATTTATGTGCAAGTATAACCCTTGATAAATTCAATTCCTTTATCCATTTCAGATCTTTAATCGAGGGTGATGTGCACTGTCCTTTCAATAATTCTATCAAAGTAACGAATTTGTGACATCCTTCATTTCCACTAATCGTCCTATTTGAGCAGTCTGCGATAATATTTAAATCTCGGTATTTTTTTAAATCTACAACACATTTATGAAATTAATATAAAAAATACTTATTTTGGGACAGTGTTATTATACGGTTCCTAAGATAAGTTTAAAAAGTGTAAACACCCTAATCGAGGGTTAACTAAGTTTAAAATTAAAAAAATATGTGTCTATGGTATAAAAAAGGTCAATGATTATTTCATCGTAACAACAATGAAACGAAAAAAACGTATTCTGTAACGTCACACCTGGACTATTACTGGACTCTAGACCCTTGAATACTATTACTTGGACTGTTCACCTTTTTTTAGTATGTTAACGATCAGTGACCAGTTTGATGATGAAGATATTCCTTTTTTTTTATCACCTAACGTCCAAGTGACTCTGAAATCTAGCTACGGCTTATGCAACTCCGCTTATTATGACCCTACTCAGGCTTCAAATTTTTAAGTTTCATAGCCTATGCCTACTCGTGAGTGGATTTACTCTTTATGTTTTAAGTTACTATAATTTCATGTAATTCATGAGTGAAAATTCTAGGCAAAAACACTCGCTATCTCGCTAGAGGCATGAAATAAAGATATTTTAAGAGAAACTTAAATTAAAAATTGACGGATATTTTCACTGACTGCCAAAATAATTAATAAAAAGATTATTTGATTTGTGGATTTTAAAAAAAAGTGAATACTTTTTTTTGTTTTTATTCTGAACTTAATTACTTTAAATCACACCGTTTCTCTACTGGAGTAGACAGAAAAAACACAACGCCATACCGCTTTATCTTTGCAGTCATTCTTCGCCTCATCCAGTTTAAAATACCTCTAAAATAATGATAAAAATTGACATAATCCAGTCTAAATAAGATCACTCGAAAACTTGAAAATAAATAGTCAATTAAAAAATAATTATTTGAACAAGCAAAAAATCTTAAGGAATCTTCGAGAAAAAAAATAGATTTTCCGAAGAGACGCCTACATTAAAATTTGAGAGTATTTTTTGTAAACGTCTAACATAATTGAGATGGAAGTATTAGAGAATTTTCTTTGTAGACGGGAAATAATTACGGACTCGCCATAGCGTGAATAAATAATTAGTTAATTAAATAAGATCTTTTATGATTTAAGGGGCAATTTAAAAAACGTTTTGTAGAAAAATAAAAATTCCGGTCTTCGTGGTTTAATTTGCAAATTTGTAATATATTGCGGGATGGTCTAAGTTTCTTTGTTTTTTGTTCGCTGTATAAATTACTCGGAAAATAGAAAAAAAATCGTGGTCAAATTACTTGAAACGTATGCTAATCAAAGAAATCCGTTTAACGGATTCCTTTGATATTCATAATTTTAATAAGACATTTTTATTTAATTTTTTTTCTTCGTTTTTCTATTTCTCTTATACTTGACCTTATTTTTTTTATTATTTTATGACCTTTTTACAACCGAAAACGAACGATTTCCAGCGGGATCAAGATAAGTGTTTTTTCTTCTTCTTCTTCTTCTTCTTCTTTTTCTTCTTCTTATTCTTCTTAGCGTAGGCCTTGTGGTCTGTTTTTATGAGGGATAATCCTCTTGCGATGACGACTCCCAGCAGTCAATCCATCTTTTTGGTGGTCCGCACTGAAATCGTCTACCTTATATATTGTCCCCTTCGTTGCCTTCCCCACCTATTGACATCTTTGATCTTACACATTTCTCTTATTCTGGTATTCCTCATTCTATCTCGTAGACTCTTGCCAGATATGCTCCTTCATAAAGTCTTCATTTCTGACACTCTTAGCGCGTTTTTTTTGCGGTGTCCGCTCTGCATTCGATCTTATTTGTCAAAATGGGTCGCACACAAGTTTAATATATTTAAATTGTTTTTTTCTAACTCTAATATTTATTTATTATTTATAATATACCCTCAATTTGATGATGAACTAAAGACTGATTGCACACTGTTATATAATAAGTGCCATTATGAAAATTACGATAAACTTAACGGTGCATCAATTTGATGCAGTGCCCTATGCACCATTGGGTGCAGACGAGGAAAGATTATAGGTACAATGTGTAAAGAACTTAAAATAAGCTTTGATTAAATAGAGAACTGTAGAAATTACGGGAGCGGCAATTCTCAAATTTCCGACTAAAAAAAACGTATTTTTTTATCTCCAATTTTGCGCTACATTTATTCTTGTTTTAATTAATTAAAATTGAACAAGACAAATGGTTGATAAAATAATACAAGAAAATAAGTGGAAATAATAATAATTTGATGTGGGATCATGGGTCCAGGAAATATAATTATCTTCATCTGGAAATATATCAAGTTATATCTGAAAACAAAAAATATGATTACTTCAATGATAACTCGACTTGCTTTCTTATGACAATTATTTATGAAATTGAATCCTGTAATACAAAGAGAAAAAATCGAATTGGAGGCAGCAGGTGGCGCCACAGTCGAAGAGTTTGTCAATACCAGAGATTGTCAAACTTTATTCCCTCCGACCAACGTCCTTACAATAATCGGCCACCATAAGTATATATATTTTTTTATTATTACAATATATACATCGCTCACTCCCTTCAACAACGTCATATATAAAAATTCTTGATTTTTCAGGAGATCGTTTTTAAAGTTAAAGAATGTAGTAAAATGTATTAAAAATATATATCAAGCCACTTATTCAACTTTTACTGTGCAACACATCTTTTTTATGTAAAACCTGATGGTTTTTTCTCCATTTGAAAAATATCAATTATATTTGAAAAATAATTAAATATGTAATACCTTTTCTTCAAAATGCAAAAACAACACTTTCTGCCCTGTAGCGGGTAAATATTAATTTCATTATTTGATTCGGCAGTCACTTTGTGGTAATATCTATCCATTTTTAATTAATGTTTTACTTAGTAAATACCACTATTTCTTAAAATCTACTGTGACACGTGTTTCGATGCATTCCGCATCATACGGTGTTTGAAAATGATGCGGAATGCATCGAAACACGTGTCATAGTAGATTTTAAGAAATAGTGGTATTTACTAAGTAAAACATCAATTAAAAATGGTAAATATTAAGTTAAAAATATGCCGATTTTGCTGGGATAAAGTACATTTTCTGGGCATTTCGAAAACATGCATAACTGAAAATTGAAGAATTTTGAAATGTGACAATGTTTTTGAAAGGAGTTAGTGACATGTCATCCTTCAAAGTATACAACTTTTTTTCTATTGAAAAGGTTTTAACTTTAGAAATAAAGTTAAAGCTACATCATATATGTATGTGTGTATTTAATAATTAAGTAATTTGTTATTGTTTTTTTAATTTTTTCAATTGTTAAATTGACTACAGATTATATGAATACGACAAATGTTCCAACTGTAATTAAATCCACTTTTAAAATATTTTTTTGTAAAATAAAACACGTTGTGATGGAGAATTATTGCAAAAATAATCAAGCCCCTTAAAAAAAAAACAAATTTCAATATATTTTTTACACAAATTTTTTTATCATACGAAATATCGAAAATCGACAATTTTCAGTTGTGCATGTTTTCGAAATGCCTATAAAATGTACTATATGTACATATTTAAACTCAATAATATTCACCCGCTACAGGGCAGAGTGTTGTTTTTGTATTTTGAAGAAAAGGCATTGTTTAATTATTTTTTAAATACACTAAATATTTTTCAAATGTAAAAAAAACAGTCTGGTTTAACCTAAAAAGATCTTTTACACAGTAAAAAGTTCAAAAAGTGGCTTGATATTTATTTTTAATACATCTCATTATATTTTTAAACTTTAAAAACGATCTCCTGAAAAATCAAGTATTTTGAAATATGACGTTGTTGAAAGGAGTGAGCGATATGTGCGTTATGATATTATCTCGTACGGAGGAAAAGCGAATTCAGAATTCTCGTAGTAGAAATCAAATTACCCGAAAGGAATTTTCCCATAAGTACCGTAAAAGAATGCCCCGGGACTCTGAATGAAGAATGGGAAAAGCGTTAAGACGGCAGTGTACTATCCAAACAATTCCAAATCCATGTTTTCGGTCGCTTATCTTTGTCGATTTCCACCATTATCTCCGCAGTCCATCGAAAAAGACATCGTTTTGTAATAACGATTTTGCGTTGAAAAAAATAGCCCTTAGAAACCTTCGGGGTTTTCTAAAGATCAGAAAATCTTATAAATTGAAGGATTCGTACTACGTAGTTTCAACCCACACTTACTCAATTTCCAGATAAAAATGATCTAAGTGTCTAAATCGAAATGTAACCTCTTTTCAAACGTTTTTTCCTCATCATTCCTTTTAAGAGCAATTCACTATTTACTCGACATATCGTATTCATACAGGAGAAAGTGACCAAGTGCATTTTTTTACAAAAACGTGGTCATTGACTATTTAATATCTTTCTAGCTTAATATTGGCCTGAAAAAATCTCAAAGATATATTAAACTTGGAAGTATAATATATTGACTTGTTAAAAATGACAAACTGCATTTGATGTTTATTTTCTATCCAAGCAAAAGTGACTTAAATGGCCCTCCTGAACATTTTACGTTTTGTTATTTTTGGTCACTTTCTCCTGTACGACTACGATATATATTATTTTGTATATATATATATATATATATATATATATATATATATATATATATATATATATATATATATATATATATATATATATATATATATATATATATATATATATATATATATATATATATATATATATATATATATATATATATATATATATATATATATATATATATATATATATATATAAATATATTTATTTATGAACGGCATTACTGCCTTTTACTAAAAATTATAAATAATGTGTTTTTAACATATGTTGTAATTAATACATATGATATTTGTAAAAATATGGAAATATCACATAGAAAATAATAATAAATGATATATAAGAGAAATAAAAATAATGAAAAAACAAAAAATAAGTACAAGCAAAAAAAAAATACTTAAAAATAATTAATTGATGAGCTAAATATATATATATATATATATATATATATATATATATATATATATATATATATATATATATATATATATATATATATATATATATATATATATATATATATATATATATATATATATATATATATATATAAATATACATGATGATAACAAGGTTCTTGTCGAAACCGGTTGGAAAAAGTGTACAAATAAAAAGTGGTTAAAACAAGGTTGTTTTATTTTATAAATTTTCTATCACTGTTAAATATTGCAGAATAAAATGTAAGATCAAGTAAGTGATTTTCTAATTTAATTGCTATTCCCTTTAAAAACGCATCTTCTGAGGAAAAATAAATGGAGGTTTGGGAACACACCATAATCCGTGCAATCCATTCACCCCACACCTGTATATATATATATATATATATATATATATATATATATATATATATATATATATATATATATATATATATATATATATATATATATATATATATATATATATATATATATATATATATATATATATATATATATATATATATATATATATATATATATATATATATAGATGTTACAAGTGACTATCGATTTTAATACTCTATGATGGTAATAAAGTGAAGACCTTCAACAACAATTCAGATTTTGAATGGCCGCCTAGGATATACGACCACTTTATAATATTCCTAGATATAGTATTAAACGGGTACATTTTTATTATGGCCGCATATTGAATTTACGAGGCATTTATTCCCCAAGCAAATTTTCAACAGTCTTGTTTTAGTATCCTCTTAACATGAAAATTTCATCCCGAACCAAAATATTTCACTCTTATGAATAAACCTCTTACAATTATTAAATTCTCGGTTTTAAAATTATTTTTTGCCATTAAATATATGTTAATATCAAACAGGCTTAGTTTAGTTTTTTTAAAACTAATCATATGTATTATTTAAACACCTTAAATATCTACTGGTTTATTAATATATATATATATATATATTTATATATATATATATATATATATATATATATATATATATATATATATATATATATATATATATATATATATATATATATATATATATATAAATATATATATATATATATATATATATATACACACACACACACATATATAATGGCAGCACCATATGTTTGACTTAATAGAATCACACGTAATGCTGAAAAATGCTCATGAAAGACAGCCTGCTTTATTTCATAGATTTTCAATTTTATTATATTTTACACATTTGATAGATGTTTTCATTTGTGAGAATCACAAATAAATTTTAATTTTATTTTTGATAACATATAAAAACTGTCATACCGCATTCCCAGATCTGATACAAAACCATCTAGGCTTCATGACAGACCTACTCTTGCAAAGTATTTTTTTTTAATGTTTTATGATGTTGCAAAATTTATTAAAAAAATGTGGATTAAAATGGTACACCGATTTTACTGTAATTTTACAGTTAAAAGCTTTCAATATCCCTGTCACTGCTAATATACATAAATTCAAGTTTGTAAAACCACCACTAAATTTTCTAGAAGTGCCCCAGTGAAGGTAATGAAAGGGATTAGTAGTTGCTTAACTCAGTTAGTCAGCTATTCCGATTCCAACCCGACGTTGCCCGGTACACAGTCGCCTCCACAATCCTGACCAGCACAGCAAACGTACACAGAACTGTGCAAAGATATTTGCAAAATATGCTCAGAATTTCGTTTTAATATTTTGATAACAAAAACTCTGCCCCAATATCTTAGCACCTAAATATCTTTCTGAAAATTGTATAAACCTCTCAGATCATGGAATGAATTACCTCTCCTTGTAAAAAATGTACATTCTCTAATTTTTAAGAAACGTCTGAGACATTACTATCTATCATAACAATCCTAACTGTCCATCAAACTTCCTCCCTTAGTTTTTCCCTCTACCTCCTTCCCTTAACTCACTTTTTCCTTTGCCTTCCTTATTATCATCAATTTGTAATTAATGTTTTTTTTTCATGTTCAAGTACTCTCTGATTGCAAACAGCTATATATGGTATTAACGTTTTAACCAATATCACTAGTCTGTATTTGGTTGGTTGTAAGATATTGCTTTTTAGCAATGGGCCCGCCAATATACTTATTTCTTTTCTGTACTTATAACCCTTATCCGCACCCAATGGTGCATAGGGCACTGCATCGAATTGACGCAGTTGTTATCTTGATTATTACTTACACGAAGGCAAGGTGATCACTCTTGGGCTTCAGGAACCAGTCCAGGGTAATATTAAATAAATATTATAGTGTAAAATCACTAATATTCACCCCCCCTGGGAATCGAACCCGGGACCTCCAGCACGGTAGCTAAACACGCTGACCATTACACCACGGAGGCGGGCATTCTTTTTTTTTTCGAGGCGGACTTTTCTGTACATGAAGTTTAAATAAATAAATAAACTCTCTTACAATATGGATTAATGATAAGCTTTAAAGAAAATACCAAAGGCGTTAAACGTCTGGAACTAAATAAAGAGTTATCCACACTGACATGCATAGTTAGCATTACTAATTTGCATTACCATCCCTGGTTCCTCTATATACTTGTAGAGCGTGTTTCACGAAAATAAATTTCCACAAAAGGCGCCCATAAATTCGGCCAACTCTGTATTTATTTCTAACGATACTCCAGAGCGTGTATTATAGTTACCTGCTCAAGGCGTCATCCCTTACATCGAATGGGGGAGTAAATCAACCCTTGGAATATAAATACACTATTGAGAATATAATATTACCATATGGGGCAATTTTATCAATTTTTTCTACGGCAAAAAATGAAATAGAGTCACTTAATGGATATTTATCGAATGGAAAAAAATACATATCATGAATGAAACGTGAGTTTTTAACCCTTTCTTACGTGCGATACATTTTTAATATCAGCGTATTTAGCTACCGTTCTGGAGGTCCCGGGTTCGATTCCCAAGGGGGGTAAAATAAATATAAGTGATTTTTCACTGTCATATTTATTCAATATTACCCTGGACTGGTACCTGAAGTGGAGGGCTGATCACCTTTCCTTGATGTGTAAACGATCAAGATAACACTGCGTTTATATGACGCAGTGCCCTATGCACCATTGGGGTGCGGATAAGGGTTTTATTATTTTTATTATACGTTTCTTCATAAAACTTTCAATATGCCTTTAAATATAAAACACAAATTATTATTGATATACACATTTTCAAATGTAATGGAACTTATCCCTTATTTTTGTACATAGTTCAAGTTTTTTTATGCGAATTCGCATAAAATAATCTAAAATTTAGACTTCTGCAGATAACAACCGTTAAAGTGTGATTGTGTCACTGGCACAAAGTTAAGCTTAAATCTTAGGTCGAATCCAAGAGATACTTTATTGGAAAAAACAGAAAAAGCACTTGTTATTTGGATTGAAGATGTATCTCAAAAACAATTTCCCATATATTTAACGGATATTTGATTAGAGAAAAAGCTGTTCTGTTTTTATTTTATAATTATTTATAAACTTTTTTATTAGATTTTTGGTACATTCTATCACATTGATTTGAAGTTATACGGTTTTAAAAATAATGGAACCTATCCCCCAGTTTTGTATGTAGTTCCAGTTTTTTTATCCGAATTTTTTCATGCGACTCCCGTGGAACATATATTTAGCATAAAAAGAGACCAGAGTTTATCAACGTGTCCTACGTAAAGTGCTCTAACTACATTTTTGTCAGTGTTGAGATATTTGGTGTATGTTATCAACTGACCGTTATCTATAAATATAAACAAACAAAAAAATATATAAAATAAAGTACGCCTAGTTTTCAGGCGCATAACACGCTATCTACATCGAAATGAACTGAACTCCTAAAACGCTAACTACTTAATTTTGACGAGGCATAAATGCAGACAGACATATAAAGGCAGACAAATGTGCGGCAAAACGATGTTTGATAGATATTCGAATATCTATCAAACATCAAGAATGTAAGGCTGAGATAAGCATTATCGATAAAATTTAAAAAAGGTGTGTTGAGATGGTTTGGACATGTGGAACGTATGAGTGAAGAAAGAACAGTTATACAAATTTACGACATGAATGTAGTTGGAAAAAAAGCAGGGGAAGACCGAGAAAAACTTGACACAATCAGGTATGTCAAATACTTGAAAGCGGCTGGGTCATGAGTCGTAATAATCGTTGCATAGTAATGTTTGCAATGACAGAGTGGTATGGCGTTCGATTCTCTCTGCCTTCCCCTGCGGGAAGCGGCGTGATGGTTAGTTAGTTAGTTAGTTATAATTGATTTTTAAATTGATTTTCAGGACATGCTCACGTGACAGATTTCAACATAGCGACCCAGCTGGGAGAAGGGGAACTTGCCTCAAGCATGTCTGGAACGAAGCCGTACATGAGTCCTGAAATTTTCGACTGCGCTGCTGACGCGTGCGTCGGATACAGGTAAGGGGTCCATATGATGACATGCAGTGGCTTGCATTCCATATAGACAAAAGAGCAGTGCTTATCCTAACTTACCCGCATGACATATCGAAGTCATACAGGAGAAAGTGACCAAATGCATTTTTTACAAAAAACGTGATCATTGACTATTTGATATATATATTTTTAATATAGAATGGCGTTGCACATGAAATACATTGTTTTTGCCAATGTCTAGTTAGTTGAATATTGTTCTTAATTATAAAATGTGATCATTGACTATTTGATATCTAACAAGCTTAATATTGCCCAGATAAAATCCCAAAGGATTTTTAACTTGGAAGTATTATATATTGACTTGTTGAAAATGACTAACTGCATTGATGTTTATTTTCTTGTCAAGCAAAAGTGACTTAAATGGCCCTCCTGAACATTTAACGTTTAGTTAGTTGGTCACTTTCTCCTGTACGACTACGATATGAAAACGCAACAAGTACCTACCCTACCTTACTAAGTAGTACCAGCTTACAACATTTTGAGTGTTTCCAAATACTTACCAATTACAGGAGTTATTTTCATATTATTTCGGACCTCACATACTAATAAAAGAGTTTCTGCGGATAATAAAATCCTTGCTTTGGTTATTTCATTTTAAAATACAACAATTATCACGTTTTTAATAACTGGTCAAATTATAAGCATAAATAATAAAAATGAAAATGATATTTTCTGGCGTTTCTCATGTATGTTATAATCACATCCAGGATTCGGGTATCACATACTAATAAAAGAGTTTCTGCTCAACAAAAAGCTTCTTTTCATCCCACCAATACATGTCTCTAGTGAAGTTCTAGTGGTTCAAGAACAATGTTTTTAAAAAAATTGGTTTATATATAAGTATAGAATTTGAGTAGTGTGGTTGTCAATAATCGGTAGAATTGGTGAATGTTACAATCAAACACAGATTTTTTTAGTCTACTAACTACCGACCCTAGTAAGTAGTACCAGCTTACCTTACTACTTACATCTACTGCTTGCCCTTGTAATAAGTACCTAGCTTACCTTACCACCTACCTCTACTGCCTACCTTAATTAATTATAATTAAATTATAATAAAATATTTATACTAATTATTTATATTAATTATAATAAAATATAAGTAGACATTATAATTAAATTATGATAAAATATTTATACTGATTTTAAAACAAAGTTACATTTTAATTATAACATAATTTATTGTTTTAAATTAAGTTTTCGATCATATTTTTTTACACTCAATGGTGCGTTGATCTGATTTGAACTTTCCTGCGCTCCGGATAACTGAATCCAAGAGTTGAATATGTTTACATACAGGATACAGATAACGTAAGTGAAGAAACTCAGCGTGAAGGACATTTGCATGCTAATATATATGAGTTCTAAAATAATATTTTTTTTTCATTTTCATCTTTTTGTTTTTTAGTTTTTTGATAAAATCTATTACATCAGACAATAATATGTATTAACTTTTAAAAACGTCTGAGACATTACTATCTGTCATTAGAATCCCAACTGTCCATCAAACCTCCTCCCTCTACCTCCTTCCCTAAGCTCCCTTCTTCCTTTGCCCTCCTTATTATCGTCTTTTGTTAATTGGTAATTGGTATATTAATATGTAATTTATGTTTTTTTTAAATGTCAATTTGTAATTTATGTTTTTTAAATGTTCAAGTACTATCTACCCTCTGATTGCAAACGGCTATATCGCTCACTTCTTTCAAGAACGTCATAAATCAAAAATTGTCGATTTTCAGTTGTACATGTTTTCGGAATGCCCAGAAAATGTACTATATCCCAGCAACACAGGCATATTTTTTACTTAATATTTACCCGCTACAAGGCAGAAAGTGTTGTTTTTGCATTTTGAAGAAAATGTATTGTTTAATTATTTTTTTAAATATACTAAATATTTTTTAAATGGAGAAAAAATCTTCAGGTTTTACCTAAAGAGATCTGTTGCACAGTAAAAAGTTCAATAAGTGGCTTGATGTTTATTTTTAATACATTGTGTTATATTTTGAAACTTTAAAAACGTTCTCCTGAAAAAACAAGTTTTTTGATTTATGACGTTCTTGAAAGGAGTGAGCGATATATGGTATCAAACGTTTTGATCGATATCACTAGTCCGTCTTTGGTCGGTTGGAAGATATTTCTTTTTAGCAATAAGCCCGCCAATGTACTTTTTATTTTCTGTACATGAAGTTTAAATAAATAAATAAATAAATTTTATTAAGAATCAACAAAATATTTAATAGCGTTTCATGCTTGAAGCATAAAAATATTTTTGATATTTGAGTAATATTCAAAGCTCTCAATATTTTGGCATATGAAAAACCTGGAAATCAAATTCCTGAATCACTTATATATTATATTTTCGACATGCAATAATAATATATAATATTATATACATCACGATTTCTCGCAACCGAAATGCGGTAAATGTTTTCATTTTTCGATAAGGCAAGCCTTAATATTTCAATCGAATTTTCAAAGACTTTTTTTGTATTTCAATTCCCTCCATTTGATGTACTGTTCGAGGCGAACACGAAAAAATCATTCCACCTGTAATGTAATTTCTGTATATATATTCTTATGATTTCATATATAGTAATATCGTGCTTCCTTCTTAAAAATTGAAAAATATTAATACAATTTTTTGATATCTCATCAAAGATGAAGAAAAATATGGAAGTCTGGGTATTTACGGGGCTTACGACCGTCATAGGCTGGTTTGAGTGATCACTTTACACACGTGTAACATTCACCAATTCTACCCATTATTGACAACCACACTACTCAAATTCTTGGAAGTTCTATATATATGAACCAATTTAGAAACCTTGTTCATGAATCACTAGAACTTCACTAGAAACGCCAGAAAATACCATTTTCATTGTAATTGGAGATAATCCAGATTTTGTGAACAAGTATTTGGACACACTCAAAATGTTGTATTTTAATACAAAATGTCGTAAACTACAACATTTTGAAGCAATAGTAATAATAAATAATAATAAAACCCTTATCCGCACCCCAATGGTGCATAGGGCACTGCGTCATATAAACGCAGTGTTATCTTTATCGTTTACACATGAAGGAAAGGTGATCAGCCCTCCGCTTCAGGTACCAGTCCAGGGTGATATTGAATAAATATGACAGTGAAAAAATCACTTATATTTATTTTACCCCCCTTGGGAATCGAACCCGGGACCTCCAGAACGGTAGCCGAGCGTGCTGGCCATTACACTACGGAGGCGGACAATAGAAAATTATAAAATATAATTAATAATAAACCCATATTAACAATACAACAATGACTAAAGCCTAATAAAAAAACATATTATATTCAGCCAGGTTTTGTCGTTACTGACATCATCAGCTTGACAAAATGTTATACACACATAAGGCAGGAGTTGAAAACCATGGTTTTTAACAATATTATCTGACAAAAAAAAAATTATAGTGAATTTAAGCAGTGTATTATAATAATAATTTATTTATTGTTTCGGCATTCACTTTGTGGTGAGACATAATTAAATTTAAAAGAAAACTCATGTCGTAAAAAATACGTGTTTTCCTTTAAATACCATAATAATTACTTATAAGTTAAGGTAAGGGTTTTAAGTTTGATTTCATATAATTTTATTATAGAAATCGATTTGAAGAAGAAATAAGGTAGAAATGTATAGAAATTGTATTAAATTGTTTGAAAATTGTATTATTTATTGATTCGGCATTACCTTTATTATTATTTTTACTCCTGTAATTGGAGATAATCCAGATTTTGTGAACAAGTATTTGGACACACTCAAAATGTTGTAACTTTGTTATGTTTAACTTTACATATATATATATATATATATATATATATATATATATATATATATATATATATATATATATATATATATATATATATATATATATATATATATATATATATATATATATATATATATATATAAATATGTAATAAAATACCTAGGTATCTACCTATACATTTTATTAAGTACTTACAAATAGTACCTACATTAAACAGTTCTACCACCAGATGTCGCATGCGTCGCACTGAATAAAACAAAAGACATCAGACAGAAAAAATATAATATTGTAACTGTCAGAATCAGATAGATAGAAAATTATTGTAAAGATTAATTAAGAATAAACTTTTTTGTCGTTTCTTTGATTGCAAAGCAACATATTATTTATTTTATTATTATACACCCACTTTACATATTATTTACACCCAATTTACAAAGAAAAATATTATCACGTTATATATATATATATATATATATATATATATATATATATATATATATATATATATATATATATATATATATATTATATATATATAAATATATATATACAATATATATATATATATATATATATATATATATATATATATATATATATATATATATATATATATATATATATATATATATATATATATATATATATATATATATATATATATATATAACAAAGGTAAAATCGTGGTTAATTTAGAAATAAGGGATGAAATCTTAGGGGACTACTAAAGTCAACTACCTAATTCAACTATCTAACTGAACTTTACCTTATACAAGGCTAGTTTTACGATTACTTAAGACCTGTGGACGTAAACAGAACGAGGCTTAACTCCGGTTCGGGGTGGCTGCCGTAATGAAAGGGTCAATTTATGAAACGAATAAAAATGTCCCTAAGCCGACGAAATTCTTTCCTCGACGGAGCTTTCAGACTCACTTTTAACTAATTGTGGACATATTTTTTATATCTCATCAAAGACGAAGAAGAATATGGAAGTCGGGGCATTTACGGGCTGATGACCGTCATAGGCTGGTTTTAGTGATCACTTTACACACGTGTAACATTCACCAATTCTACCCATGATTGAGAACCACATTACTCCATTTTTTGGAATTTTTATATATTGTTTAAATGCAAAATATAGTGCCTGAATTCGTCAGAATTTTACTAGAGACATCTATGGTGAGATGATAAAGACGCTATTTATTGAGCAGAAATTCTTCCCTTTATAAATAAAACAGGAGTACTTATATCTAGGCTCGATCACTCCGTTGTGTATATATTTTAAAAAAGAAACGTCTTTAAATTGAATAATTTGTCGACAAACTTATAAAAATTGAAAATGATATAAATAATCAAAAATGATATAATGAACCAATTTTGAAACATTATTCTTGAATCACTAGAGCAAAAAAATAATACTAATTAGAAAATAACTCCTGTAATTGGAGATAATCCAGATTTTGTGAACAAGTATTTGGACACACTCAAAATGTTGTGAATTGTGGACATAATATGAAATAGTACCTACTCGTCAGTTTCAACTGTACTTTATTTTTTATAAGGTTGTTTTTATTATTTTTTGACATCTCAACATAGATGAAGAAGAATATGGAGAACATATCATTCATCGTTCATTTTGTGTAATACCACTTTTATAAACATTTATTTGTGACTACCGATTTCGGAATAATCATTCCATCATCAGGTCAAACAAAGTTATTATCTACGGTTTGACATTTGTACAAAAATAAAATTTTGAAAGAGAGAAAGAGGACAAATAAAGTCAACTTTAGTTGGTTATTTATGATAGGTAAGCATTGATTGCTTTACTCATTTCTAATTTTTCTAGATTATCTAAACAAAGACCATTTGTTCACATGTAAAATTTCTATACCCGTTGATTTATTATAATAATGGTCTTCAGATACAATAATTCAACAGGCACCATAAGCCCTGTAAATACCCAGACTTCCATATTCTTCTTCATCTATTTTGAGAGTAATAAAAAAAGGAATGTTTATTTTATTATCTCCTGAAGTATTTATTAAAATACTTATAACCCTTATCCGCACACAATGGTGCATAGGGCACTGCATATAATTGATGCAGTGTTATCTTGATCGTTACTTACATGAAGGCAAGGTGATCACTCTTGCGCTTCACAGGATCCAGTCCAGGGTAATATTAAATAAATATTACATTGTAAAATTACTAATATTTATTTTTACCCCGCCCTCTGAGATTCGAACCCGGGACCTCCAGCACGGTAGCTAAACACGCTTACCATTACACCAAGGAGGCACATTAAAATACAGTTGTCAATAAAATACAACATTGTGCGTGTCCAAATACTTGTTCACAAATCTAGGTTTCTCCACATAGGAGTTATTTTACATTTTTTTACGGTATCAAGTTGTTATGTTCAAAATATAGGTAAAAGATAAAAAGGTAAAACTAACATGAATATTTTCCCCTGTAATAGTAAATAAACCAAACAGCGCTGTTTAAAAAGTAAGTATGCCTCGTTTCGACGTTCCCGTCTTGTATATTATGCAAATGAATAGAATATTTTCCGCAAAACCTCCGAGGCTCTTTATGCATAATTTATGAGTCATTGTGGCTCGACTTAGCGTCAAAGAACCGCTTCTTTCATCGCGGACTTACACAAGAAGTGACAAGGAGTGACAAGTTGTGTGAACAACCCACATTTGCATTTTATCCACCCTTGCAATCTGAAAGGCTTCGGAATTGTGACATCATCGTTTTCAATCTCGAGGAGCGATCGATGTTTAGTAAAAAAGACATTTAAAACGGTCCAGTAAGGATTAATTGCTTTTTCGATTGTTTGAATTGCACAAAGGACTTGAATGTTCAGTGGACATTCCAGTCCTTGGCATATCGCTCACTCCTTTCAACAACGTCATGTATAAAAAATCGTCAATTTTTAGTTGTGCATGTTTTCGGAATGCCCAAAATATGTACTATTATATCCCAGCAAAAACGGCATATTTTTAACTTAATATTTACCCGCTACAGGGCAAAAAGTGTTGTTTCTGCATTTTGAAGAAAAGGTATTGTTTAATTATTTTTTTAAATATACTTAATATTTTTCAAATGGAGAAAAAACCTTCAGGTTTTACCTATAAAATGGCACAATCTGGCAAAATGGCAAAATCTATGGCACAGTAAAAAGTTGAATTAGTGGCTTGATATATATTTTTAATACATTTTATTATATTCTTAAACTTTAAAAATAATGTCCTAAAAAAAAACAAGAGTTTTGATATATGACGTTGTTGAAAGGAGTGAGCGATATATCGATTTTTATAAATAAAAAATAAATATATTAGTGTTTTTATTATTTAAAAAAATACTTCAATTTCATAATATATCTGTGAGCCTAAAAAAAATAGGTATCTAATTTTGGTAGAGTGGGTTCGAACTCATAATCTCAGACTCAGAAGTCCGCGACACTAACTACGAGACCACAACCCGACACAGATATAACAAGACTGTCAATTAAAAAAAAACATCGCGAACGAATTTTAACTTATGACAATCAAACTACAATATGCTAAAACAATCCTTACATACACAATACATCTTCGGTAATTTATGATTTTTTCATGTAAATTTGTAACTTATGTTTTTTTGAATGTTCAAGTACTATGTACCCTCTGATTGCAAACAGCTATATATGGTATCAAACGTTTTGATCGATATCACTAGTCTGTTTTTTGTTGGTTCGAAGATATTGCTTTTTAGCAATAAGCCCGCCAATGTACTTTTTTCTTTTCTGTACATGAAGTTTAAATAAATAAATATGCATATTATTTTTTGACATCTCATCAAAGATGAAGAAGAATATAGAAGTCTGGGCATTTACGGGGCTGACGACCGTCATAGATCATCTCACCAATAGATGTCTGTAGTGAAGTTCTAGTGATTCGATAACAATGTTTCTGAATTTGAGAAGTGTGGTTGTCACTAATTTGTAGAATTGGTCAATGTTACACGTGTGTAAAGTGATCACTTAAACCAACCTATGACGGTCGTCAGCCCCGTAAATGACCAGACTTCCATATTCTTCCTCATCTTTGATGAGATGTCAAAAAATAATACGAAAATAACTCCTGTAATTGGAGATAATCCAGATTTTGTGAACAAGTATTTGGACACACTCAAAATGTTGTAGATAAATATGCATTTAAGAATTACTTTCACATAAAACAAGAAAGCACCTCCCAGCAAAGCACAAATTTATACAATAGTTAGTTGATCGTTAATTATGTAAAGGCAAAGTTATGGGTTACGCTTTAGGTACCAGTCCAGAGTAATATCAAATAAATATTAAAGTGATAATAAACTAAAACTTGTTATGTCCTGTACGGATAAATGACAGCCCTTTGCTCATATTTCTTAGGTAGAAATACATTTTTATGTATTTCATAGGTCGGCTGTCCAAATTTAAAACACAGTAAGGGGCATTTTTTTGTAGTAGTTTTTTTTTGCATTTATGGACTAAGTAGACTCTACTTAGTCCAAAAATGCAAAAAAAAAACTACTACAAAAAAATGTCCCTTACTGTGTTTTAAATTTGGACAGCCGAGGTAGTCAAGTATATTCGTGTGAATATGAACTATGACTTGTACGTGACTTGTACTTGTACTTTAAGTAAGTACTTTTTGCTTACTGTGATGAGGAGATACACTAAGTAAATTATTTTTATGTAGTTTTTACAAAGAAATAATATTTGCGACAGCGTGTTCGCCTTGAATAATGCATTTCATGAGGTCTAGGAGGTCGGTCCAGATCAGGGGTTTCTAAACTACGGCCTGCGAGCCAAATCCGGCCAGACAGCGTCATCAATTCGGCCCGCGACAGATGATGACTAGTGTCATCAACCAGTCCCGCGGTAGCTGATGACCAGTGTCATCAATCAGGCCCATGACAGCTGATGACCAGTGTCATCAAACAGGCCCTAGACAGCTAATGATGAGTGTCATCAATCAGGCTCACGACGTTTAGTGACAAGTGTCATCAATCCGACCCGCGACAGCTTATGACCAGTGTCATCAATCAGGCCCATGACAGCTGAAGACCAGTGTCACCAAACAGGCCCTAGACAGCTAATGATGAGTGTCATCAATCAGGCTCACGACGTTTAGTGACAAGTGTCATCAATCCGACCCGCGACAGCTTATGACCAGTGTCATCAATCAGGCCCATGACAGCTGAAGACCAGTGTCACCAAACAGGCCCTGGACAGCTAATGATCAGTGTCATCAATCAGGCCCATGACAGTTAGTGAAAAGTGTCATCGATCCGGCCCGCGACTGCTAATGCCTTATTGTTGTTGTGATAAGGGGATAAAAATACACAGAACGATAGTTACTCGGTTTTATTTACTTTCTAGTTAATGACAAGTTAAATTTTTAATTAAGGATAGTAATGTTAAGAGGTAAAAGAGCAAACAAAAAAAATGGACCAAAGGTAAAATAAAGGAATGGGTAAATGATCAAAAGCCAACGTTGTGTAAATTTAAAGTAGTTTTTATACGTATTATTTTTATTTTTTTGTGTTTATGTTGTGTTAAAAAGGATAAAAAAAATAAAAAATAAAAACCTTCGTAAAAAGAATTCCATCGACAAGGCACAAAAGGTGGCTTTGTTAGGTTTCTGCAACAGTAAAAAATAATTATGTATTTGAATTAGTAAATTAATTTGTTTTGTATGTATATGAGTGTAGATATATTATATTTAAAATATAAATGATTTTTTTTCAACCAACCAAAAATGAAAAATCTTCGAAACCTTATCCGCACCCCAATACTGCATAGGGCACTGCGTCCTACAAACGCAGTGTTATCTTGATCGTTAACACATGAAGCTGATCAGCCCTCCGCTTCAGGCACTAGTCCAGCATAATATTGAATAAATATTAGAGTGAAAAAATCACTTATATTTATTTGACCCCTCCCCCTGGGAATTCAACTCGGGATCTCCAAAACGGTAGCCGAGCGTGCTGACCATCATCACACTATGGAGGTAGACAAAAGAATTAAAAATATAACATATAAACTTTTGAATATATGAAATACTAATGAGATTTATGTAGTTGTGATTTTTCACTAACAATAGTTTGTAGTTGCGGACGAATTTTTTGTGGATTTAAAATCCTATCAGTGATTTGCTTATGAATCTGTATACATTCTTTATGCGCTTAATTTTAAAGAATAATTTCTCATACAACTGTTAAATTTAAAATGGTTTTGGACCATAGAAATTAGTGGAGCAATCGGTATGGCCCTAATATTACAAAGTTTGGAGAGCCCTGGTCTAGACGTACCTCTGCATAACTCATCCCGAATTTGAGATTCACGTCACACAATATATTTCCTTTCCCATATCTCAGTACAAGACAGTTTACCCGACACTAAAATAATTTATTCAACCCCGAATACCTTCCTGCCTGTCCTTTGGCATAAAACAACATTTTCTCGTACATAAATATTCGGTTAAGTACGGCTTTGATGGGCTGTTTGTTTCGTCGTATTTTTTTCTAAAAACTTTTATTCCACCGGGTAAAAAATCATTTGACGTTTACATGAAAATAATAAAACATACCAGGCAAACGTAATAATAATAATTTTAGATTATTTAGAAGAAAAAAAACAAACTGTTTTATAAATTAACAAAGGTGTGTTTATATATTGCTCACTCCTTTCAACAATGTCACATATCAAAAAACTTGATTTTTTTGGAGAAAGCCTTTTTTTAAGTTTAAGAATATAATGAAATGTATTAAAAATAAATATTAAGCAACTTATTGAAGTTTTAACCATGCAACAGGTCTTTTTAGGTTAAATCTGAAGGTTTTTTCTTCATTTGAAAAATGTTAAGCATTTTTAAAAAAATAATTGAACAATACCTTTTCTTCAAAATGCAAAAACAACACTTTCTGCCCTGTAGCGTGTAAATATTAAGTTTAAAATATGCCAGCTTTAGCTGGGATATAGAGCATTTTCAGGGCATTCCGAAAACATGCACAACTGAAAATTTTATTGAGGATACAACGAAAATGAGAATCAAACATATTTATTAAATTAAAATAAGCTGAAAATAAGCTGAAAACTTATTTTGTTCTTCTGTTACCCTTCTCTTCTTTGGTCCAACGTCTTTACTACTTGACGTCATTAAATGGGTCTTGAAATTGTCACGATACTGAAATACTTCCAAATAATACGAACTACGCACGGTGGAATGTTCTTTTGGTGGTTTTATATACACTTAGAGAAAAAATATGTGAAATGCTCCGCGGGCCGCAAGTAGACACCCGGAGGGCTGCATGCGGGTTGGCCACCCTTGCACTAAACCAAGATCTATTGATCTGTTTGGTATTCAGTTTCCCGGTGGACTGGTGGTCGCTGGGCATCGTGGCATTCGAGATGATCACCGGCGAGAGGCCGTACGACATCCACTCGCAGACGGGGGTGGCCGAGGTGCGCCAGCTCTTCGCGGCCCCCCTGAGGATCCCCTCCGCCGTGGACAAGCAGCTGGCAGAACTCATCAAGAGGGTTGGTGTTTTAAATATTCACTTTTATTTTTACTCTGCAGTTGATGACACCATTTTACCGAGAATATCAAAACAACATATGAAACCTATTTTTTAAAAACACAACTAAATTTGGAGTAAGGTCCTTGAATTATATTGCCTATACCCAAATTAACCAGCTGCCTGACATATATAAAATAAAACCCATACGGGAATCCAAAATAAATGATCTGAGAAGGTACTTAATGCAAAGTAGTGATTAGTCATATTTCCTTCCTTATGATTTTTTTTATATTTTCTCATTTTTCTATATTTTCTAATTTGTTTATTGTTTTTTGTCTGTTTTTGTTTTTTTTTTTGTCATGTATTAGTATTAGTTTTGGTTATTTAAAAAAAAATTACATTATTATTTGTGTTCCAGTCTTGTTAACCTTAATCCCATGTCCCAAAATGAGAAATAGAAATTACTCATCGGGAATATTATATGTATATATGATTTATGTATGTAATATGTTTTGAAATAAATAAATAAAGTTATATGATTAAATATGAAGTAATAAATTTGTGATTTTCCATTTTATAATTAAAATTAAACTTTATTTTAACTTAATTATAATGTCTACTGGTTAACAATAGTAAAGATTACACGTGTGTATAGTGATCACTTACCAGCCTATGACAGGTCATAAACCTTGTTAATACCCTGATTAGCATGTAAACATGCTCATTTTTGTGCTTGCTTCTAGTCTATGTCAAGCTATGATTTTAATACATTAAAATATGGAACACATTTAGTATTTCCATTTTTAATATCAAGCTGTGCATATATTTGGTAAGTGTTCATAATATCCTTTAAATAAAAACAAAATAATTTGCAAGGTTAGGTAAGATTAAAATAAAAGGTGTGCGCCCACATGAACCTATCCCGATCATACTAAAACAAAAACGATCTACATCCTCTCGGACAGCCAGGCGGCGCTTAAGGCCATAGGCTTCGTTGAGATAAGATGTAAACTAACCTATGAATGCATAGAGGCTCTAAGCCGCCTGGGTGAGAGAAACGCGGTAAGGCTGGTTTGGTTACCCGGGCATTGTGGTGTCATAGGCAACGAAGCTGCCGATAAACTTGCAAGAACTGGTGCTGAGAGGCCGCCAATGGGCCCTGAACCCATATGCGGACTGACACTCAGCACTATCAAGTTTAGTCTAAAAAACTAGGCCATGGTCAAGAGCCCTTGGCTCTGGAGATCTGGTCCAACAACTCAGGAATGAAACATGCAAAGGAACTGATCATGGGGTACTCGCGGGAATTCACCACAGAAGCTCTAAAGCTTAGCAAAAAACAAATAAGGATCCTAACCAGGATCTTGACAGGACACCGCAGACTGAGGAAACACATGACAAAAATTGTACTACAAGACTCCCCAGTATGCATTTTATAGATTTTATAGGTTTTGCATAGATTTTCTATGAAGGATTACAAAAGACCAATCCACATTCTCTATAATTGTGACGCACTCACTCGCAAACAAAGTCACATCCTTGGAGGACCACTACTGGACTCCGAGGAGGTGAAGCTCTTACCACTAAGACAGGTCGTAAGCTACATGACACATGTAGGTCTTGAGAGTGAGCTGTGATACAGAAGGAGATCACAATAGACCTAATATGGTCGCACTTACATAAGGGATGCAAGATCCCTTGTACTCACAAAAAAAAGATCAAATTAAGTCAAGTTAGGTTAGGTTAGGTTATACATAATGCACAAATATGTACACACCGTAAACAATGTGTAAATATTAAGGTGGGGACTGACTGGAGTCATTTGGTCATAACGTAACACGTTACGAAGCGAGCATTCGTATAGTCAGTACAGCAAGCCGGGTGCTCCATCCGAAGTCGGATGCTCGCCGCGAATGTTACGTTACGACGAAATGTGAAGGTCAGCCCCCACCTTTATTGTCATGAGTACTGAAGCGCCCATCAATAATTTGTATTTCAAAATCATTTTCAGTTGCTGTCGGTCAGTCCTGGAGGGAGGTGTTCGTCACTAGAGGAAATGAAAAAGATTCCGGCAATGGCGAACTTAGAATATGAACGAGTGTTCCAGAAGAGCTATAAGCCCAGTTTCTGTCCTCCCAAGGATCATCTCAACTGCGATCCGACGTTCGAGCTGGAAGAAATGATTGTGGAAACTCGACCTCTACACAAAAAGAAGAAGAGATTAGCCAAACAGAAGTCCATACGGGATATGCAGGTCGGCAGTCTGGATTTGGTAAGAATTCCCAAACACATAACACATGTCGCTCACTCCTTTCAAGAATGTCATAAATCAAAAAACTTGATTTTTCAGGAGAACGTTTTTAAAGTTTAAAAATATAATATAATGTATTAAAAATAAATATCGAGCCACTTATTCAACTTTTTACTGTGTAACAGATCTTTTTAAGTAAAACCTGACTGTTTTTTCTCCATTTGAAAAATATTTAATATATTTAAAAAAATAATTAAACAACACCTTTTCTTCAAAATGCAAGAACAACACTTTCTGCCCTGTAGCGAGTAAGCTAGGATATAGTACATTTTCTGGGCATTCCGAAAACATGCACAACTGAAAATTGACGATTTTTGATTTATGACGTTCTTGAAAGGAGTGAGCGATGTGTTATCATTTTACTCTCCATCACACATTACATTAATATACGAAGGTCTATGTTGCAGTGTCATGTGAGTAGTTTGACACGTTTTCCACCAACACCAAGAAAAAATACTAAAATCGGTCAATATTTGAGAAAAATATTTTCTAAGGACCAATTTTTTCAAAAATTCTTCACCAATTTTAACATACAAGAAAAATCGCAGCACTTTAACGGCTAATAATGAGTAAAAGTTTATCAGAACAGACACCTTAGGAATGGTTCAAAAGTAGTATCCACGTTATGTGAAAAACATTTCCAAAACTAGCTTCTCTGAACTTGAACTAAATTTATTTTTATTTTAATATATTTTATGATGTTCGTTTTACATTTTTCTGGCTTAAATAATAAAAACTAGCTTTATAGCATGTGTATATTGTACTATATTTTATATCCATACACTGGTTGTGTCTATATGGGATTATTACTATCTAAACCATTGGTATTCCAAAGATCCATATTTCAGGTGTTTCAAGTTTTCTTGTATCTCAAAGTTAAAATAATAATAATACGGTCTTATGGAGTTTTAAATTTTCATCATCTATGTCAGAAAGTTGAGTTAACTTTTGGTATGTGTGCTGGTTCACATATCGCTCACTCCTTTCCAGAACGTCATAAATCAAAAATCGTCAATTTTCAGTTGTGCATGTTTTCGGAATGCCCTGAAAATGTACTGTATTCCAGCAAAAGCGGCATATTTTTAACTTAATATTTACCCGCTACAAGGCAGAAAGTGTTGTTTTTGCATTTTGAAAAAAGGTATGGTTTAATTATTTTTTCAAACATACTTAATATTTTTCAAGTGGAGAAAAAACCTTCAGGTTTTACCTAAAAAAACCTGTTGCACAGTTAAAAGTTCAATTAGTGGCTTGATATTTATTTTTAATACATTGTATTATATTTTTAAACTTTAAAAATGTTCTCCTGAAAAATCAAGTTTTTTTTATTTATGACGTTCTTGAAAGGAGTGAGCGATATGGTATCATACTTGTATATCCCTAAAATGTGAATCATCAATTTATCTTTGTTTTCATTCCAGGATTCTCAGAACTCTCCGACGGCTGAACAAACCATGCCCAACATTGTACCGGAGTTCATAACTTATAACCGCTACATAGAACTGGAGAGACGCGAGATGGAAAGAATCAGGCTGGAGAGACAAATGAAAGAAGAAGAATGGGAAAAAGAACTCGCCACGGCGATGGGAGAAGACTTTTCTCTGGAAGATAAAGCAGAAGCCGGTAGAACGCATAGAACTCAAGATGGTTGCGATATTCTACAAACAAGAGAATATAGTAGCTTTTCCAAATCACAGAGTGAAGACGGACAGTGTTGCGGGTCTAAAGACTGTAATAAAAGCGGTAAATGTAATGAAGGTGTAAATAAACGAGTCAAAAAGTTATCTGATAGTGAGAGCGATACCCAGAGAGGCAGTTCGGAGTCAATGTCATTCAGTTCAACCAGCAAAAGTGACAAGACCAAGTTCGGCAGCGAAAGTGACTTCTTGTCGATCAAAAAAAAGCACGGAAAGATATCTTTTGACATTAGCCTGTTCAATTCTAAACAGAGGTCACACAATCGCTGCTTTTCTCGCGCTAGCAGTCTGAAGGTCTGCTCCAAGGATGCGATACCAGAGAACAGGGATGTGCCGAGCAAGAGTGAAGCTGTGAGCAAGCTGTCTTCGGAGTTCGGGGATAATGTCAAGAGCAGAATAGCCCACTCGCCCAAATTAAAGAGCTGTAGAACAACCCAAGAGACTCAAAAGGCCTCCTCATTCCAGGAAGATCCAGACTATCAAAAGACAAAAAAGGAAGTTATCAAAAATTACCAAGCTTCCTTGTGCTCATTGAAAGACGATGATAAGAGCAAATTATCAAATACCTAATGTGTTTGGGTTTCACTCCTTTTTAAATCATTTTTTTAAAACAAGATTTAGAATCTATATATTTTTACGAAATAGCAAAATACTAGTATTAAAAAGGTACTTAATTTATTATTTTTTTCTATATCCAAATTGACAGGCGATATCCATGGTCGAAATAAGTTTGTAAGCAAAGTTGTCGTCGAAAGTTGTTTCAGCAATGCATTTCCTAATCGTTTCACTAAATATAAAATGCGTCATGATATATATGTGTAATTAATATATATATATATATATATATATATATATATATATATATATATATATATATATATATATATATATATATATATATATATATATATATATATATATATATATATATATATATATATATATATATATATATATATATATATATATATATATATATATATAAATATTTATATATATATATATATATATATATATATATATATATATATATATATACCCTTATCCGCACCCCAATGGTGCATAGGGCACTGCTTCATATAAACGCAGTGTTATCTCGATCGATTATATAAATATTTATATATATATATATATATATATATATATATATATATATATATATATATATATATATATATATATATATATATATATATATATATATATATATATATATATATATATATATATATATATATATATATATATATATATATATATATATATATATATATATATATATATACATATATATATATATATATATATATATATATATATATATATATATATATACATATATATATATATATATATATATATATATATATATATATATATATATATATATATATATATATATATATATATATATATATATATATATATATATATATATATATATATATATATATATATATATATATACCCTTATCCGCACCCCAATGGTGCATAGGGCACTGTGTCATATAAACGCAGTGTTATCTTGATCGTTTACACATGAAGGAAAGGTGATCAGCCCTCCGCTTCAGGTACCAGTCCATGGTAATATTGAATAAATATTACAGTGAAAAAATCACTTATATTTATTTTACCCCCTTTGGGAATCAAACCCGGGACCTCCAGAACGGTAGCCGAGCGTACTGACCATTACACTACGGAGGCGGACAATTATATATAATACATGTACATTACATTACATGGACATAATTATATATAATACATGTATATAAAATGTGCAATTTTGTCTCAAGAATTCATTTTAATATTTAAATATGGATTCGAAATTACTTAATATAAGACTGCAAAATAAATAAAATCGCTAAATATGTTATAAAAAATATATATATTCTTAAAATGTAGAACCCTTAATTTTTACTAAATGTCATTTACAAATAAAGGTGGAGACTGACCGAAGCATTTCATAACGTGTTACGTTACGACGCGAGCATTCAGGCAGTCAGTACAGCGAGCCGAGCGCTCCATCCATAGTTTCGGATGCTCGCTGATGCTCGCCGCGAGCGATGTTACGACATTATGTTATGACGAAATGCTCCGGTCAGTCTCCACCTTAATACATACGCATTTATTGTTATCATAATCATATTTCTTTTTCCAAGATTGTAATATTATTCAAAATTTATGGAAATATTGAAACCCGAATCGAAATTGTACTGAAAAATTGGGTTGATCGAATTTTAGACCAACCGTACTAGTCATTTTAATGTTATAAAATATTCTTAAATGTAAAAGTGCAATGTTTTTAATAAAATCATTATTTAAAAATAATAATAATAAATCCCTTACCGCACCCCAATGGTGCATAGGGCACTGCTTCATATAAACGCAGTGTTATCTCGATCGATTACACATGAAGGAAAGGTGATCAGCCCTCCACTTCAGGTACCAGTCCAGTGTAATATTGAATAAATATTAGAGTGAAAAAATCATTTATATTTATTAAACCCCCCTGGGAATCGAACCCGGGACCTCCAGAACGGTAGGCGAGCATGCTGACCATTACACTACGGAGGCGGACAAAAAACAATCCATAAAATTTTATAAATAGCTGATTCAAATTCTAAATGTTAAATAGCCCTTTATTTTAGGAAAATTAAACTAGTATCTAACTTAGATATCACACATTACATCCAAATTAATATATGTAATTTAGAAGAAAGCATTTTGACTACATTCAGTCTACTTTCATCCTTCTTTTACCAACTCCATGCACTTCCAAACATTAGGGCTGGAAACAGGTCTCCACTTACTCTTAATTTAAAGAGAAATATATGTGTCGCCTACTTTCAAAATTCGCCTGATCCATGTAAGTCGATTTTATAAAAAATGCAAAATTCTCCGGGAAACATTTATGTTTCAAAGATTTGTCTACCTTTAGATAAAATTTTATGAAATAGAGAATTTTCCCATTTTTTTGGAAATTTTTTTCAGTATTTAAAAATAAAAACACGACACGCAAACCGATAACGACATCATCTTAATTTTTTACCTATCCCTGCTCTCTGATTGGCCAATATGGGTCAGAAGGCATGTTTCATGAATATAGGGGAATTTGAAATACAATGCTGTTTTTAAGTATTTTTTAGCAGAGTTTTCAAGTATTTAAATATGTTAAACAATAAAATTGGCATTCTGATAGAGTATTTATTTTAAAATCTTAAAAAAATTGTATCTGGCAGATTTTGAAAGTAGGCAACACATATCGCTCACTCCTTTCAAGAACGTCATAAATCAAAAAACTTGATTTTTCAGGAGAACGTTTTAAAAGTTCAATAATATCATACAATGTATTAAAAATAAATATCAACCCACTTATTGAACTTTTTATTGTATAACAGATCTTTTTAGGTAAAACCTGAAGGTTTTTTCTCTATTTGAAAAATATTTAGTTTATTTAAAAAAATAATTATACAACACCTTTTCTTAAAAATGCAAAAACAACATTTTCTGCCCTGTAGCGGGTAAATATTAAGTTAGAAATATGCCTCTTTTGCTGGGATATAGTATATTTTCTGGGCATTCCGAAAAACGTGCACAACTGAAAATTTACGAATTTTGATTTATGACGTTCTTGAAAGGAGTGAGCGATATATAAACAAATTTATTTAAATGGATTTTATGTAAAAACATGGCAGGGTTACTATAAATTAAACAATTACAATAGAATTTAAAATGAAATACTTAAGTGCTCATAAATGAACTAATGTAAGGTGTCATATACATACATACAAATGGAGAGTGATTCTATGATCATACAGTAATACCCTGCTAAATGCTACCCCTTATTACGGTGTTTTAACGGTGCGTTTCAGGGATTCACCGTGGAACCAAAAAATGCAATCTTTAACACAGGATTTCCTAAAAATTATTCAGTTGTGTGTACAGCATGTCAACTCCCGATCAGTTTATACCGTTTTGGTTGTGTGTAAAGTGTGTGCATTCCCAACAACTTTATATATAAGTCTGGGCATTTACGGAAATTTTCTGTAAATGCTCAGACTTCCATATTCTTCTTCATCTTTGATGAGATGTCAAAAAATAATATGAAAATAACTCCTGTAATTGGAGATAATCGAGATTTTGTGAACATGTATTTGGACACACTCAAAATGTTGTAAATAAATTATCTGGTCAAATTATAAGCTTAAATAATAAAAATGAAAATGGTATTTTCTGGCGTTTCTCATATATGTGATTATAATCCAGGATTCGGACCTCACATACTAATATAAGAGTTTCTGCATAATAAAAAGCTTCTTTACATCTCACCAATAGATCTCTCTAGTGAAGTTCTAGTGATTCAAGAACAAGGTTTCTAAATTGGTTCATATATATAGAACTTCCATGAATTTGAGTAGTGTGGTTGTCAATATTGGGTAGAATTGGTGAATGTTACACACATATATATATATATATATATATATATATATATATATATATATATATATATATATATATATATATATATATAATAGTCTTTTGATTTTTCATATTAATTTATTAGCCAATAAACCAACATTGTGACAAAAATCTATTGTACGAACTTACAATTGACGCAAAAGAATACTAAGATTAGAATTGTGTATTATTACTTAAGTGTCACATATACCTTTTCAGATCCATTGTATTATTTCCATGTTTATTTTCATGAAATATTTTAATTAGATTTTTTCCAAATTTAATCCAAAAAGCACTAATAGTTAAAATTTTAATATTGTAAATAAAAAACCGTATTTTGAAATTTTCAATCAATGTTTAGTTATATTTTAACTGTATATCGCTCACTCCTTTCAAGAACGTCATAAATCAAAAATCGACAATTTTCAGCTGTGCATGTTTTCGGAATGCCCAGGAAATGTACTATATCCCAGCAAAAGAGGCATATTTTTAACTTAATATTTACCCGCTACAGGGCAGAAAGTGTTGTTTTTGCATTTTGAAGAAAATGTTTTATTTAATTTTTTTTTAAATACACTAGTTATTTTTCAAATGGAGAAAGAACCTTCAGGTTTTACCTAAAAAGATCTGTTGCATAGTAAAAAAGTTCAATAAATGGCTTGATATTATTTTTAATAAATTGTATTATTGTATAAACTTTAAAAACGTTCTCCTTAAAAATCAAGTTTTTTGATTTTTAAGGAGAACGTTTTTTAAGGAGAGTGAGCGATATATGTAATATTGAAAATAAAAATTATGAATTAGAAATAATTTGGGACCCATATTTTGTAAATGTCAAATATCATGGATACTAACTATAATGCAAAGAATTATTGTGAATTGATTGTAATAAAAATTATCTGACACAAAACAGTGTGTTTATTTTCACACATTTTATTTTTTAGGCAGGCGCCAACTGTGAAACTGGTGACATCAAAATGATTTCAAATATTTATTTTCAATCTGGACCTCCAGAACGGTAGCCGAGCATGCTGACCATTACACTACGGAGGCGGACAAAATTATACTATGCAATTATATTTCCTGTTCATTTATTAATAAATTTTCTGTTCATGTAAGCCAGCATTGATTTTTGTTCTATTCCCAGAAGCCAACTTTCTATATTAGCACTGATATACTAGGAATGTTATAGTAGCTGCACGAATATGGCAAATAAACACAGTGCGAGATAACTCGTAGTCGAAGTCCTAGCAAAGAACGCAATCTACGAATCATCTCATAGTTGTCAGTCAATGTGTTAAATTTTTAGTATTCAGGAGGCGCTGCAGAAGATACAGTGTGTGTGTGTGTGAGGGTGGGAGTAAAAGGGTAAGGGTATAATATAAAATGGAATATGCAGGAAGGAAAAGGAGAGGAGAGGAATTAATAAGAGAGTTGTTATAGGATTTGTTCTTCATAACAAGATTATACTAAAAAAAATCAGTTAAGGCGCATTCATGTGGGATTATCCTCAGTTGGAGCTATTCCCGTTTTAAAATTTCTTTATTCCTAACATTTTGAGTGTGTGTCCAAATACTTGTTCACAAATGTGAACAAGTATTTGGACACTCTCAAAATGTTGTAAATAAATTAACTGGTCAAATTATAAGCTAAAATAATAAAAATGAAAATGATTTTTTCTGGCGTTTCTCATGTATGTGATTATAATCCAGGATTTGGATCTCACATACTAATATAAGAGTTTCTGCTTAATAAAAAGTTTATTGTCATCTCACCAATAGATGTCTCTTGTGAATTCTAGTGATTTAAGAACAATGTTTCGAAATTGGTTCATATATCGCCCACTCCTTTCAAGAACGTCATAAATCAAAAATCATCAATTTTCAGTTGAGCATGTTTTCGGAATGCCCAGAAAATGTACTATATCCCAGCAAAAGAGGCATATTTTTAACTTAATATTTATCCGCTACAAGGCAGAAAGTGTTGTTTTTGCATTTTGATGAAAAGGTATTGTTTAATTTTTTTTTTAAAAACTACTTATTTTTCAAATGGAGAAAAAACCTTCGGGTTAAACCTAAAAAGATCTGTTGCACAGTAAAAAGTTCAATAAGAGGCTTGATATTTATTTTTAATACATTGTATTATATTTTTAAACTTTAAAAATGTTCTCCTGAAAAATCAAGTTTTTTGATTTATGACATTCTTGAAAGGAGTGAGCGATATATAGAACTTCTAAGAATTTGAGTAGTGTGGTTGTCAATAATGGGTAGAATTGGTGAATGTTACACGTGTGTAAAGTGATCACTCAAACCAACCTATGACGGTCGTCAGCCCCGTAAATGCCCAGATTTCCATATTCTTCTTCGGCTTTGATGAGATGTCAAAAATAATACTTTATTCCTAGTAAAGTGACCTGCTTATCTAAATGAGATGAGAATAAGCTGAATGCGTTCGAAATGTGGACCTTGGAAGAATGCTTAGGGATGTCCTTGAGAGACCACATCTCCGACGATGAGGTACTACGAATAATCGAAGAAAGAAGGCACCTACTCGCAATAATCTTGAAGAGACGTGCCAAATGGACCGGTCACGTATTGAGACAGGAAGGTTTCCTGCACCTGATAATAAAAACAATCGAGGGAACAAACCCCAGAGGACGCCCCCGCTGCGAATACCTTTGCCACTTATATACATACGAGGACATGGGCTGTTCGACGTATGAGGAGCTGAAGAGGGTTTGGCAAAAAAGACCGGAGTGGCGAAGGAGATATCATTTGTTGCTGCAGACCAATCCACAGGATTGAGACAAAAGAAGTAGAAAATGACCTTTAAAAACAGGTAATTTAGTCAAAAATAATAATTAGTAAACAAAGCTTTTGATGACAGTGATTTTTTTTATAAAGGTAATGTATTTTACAGGCTTCAATGTGTTTTTCATATGATAATTGTATATAATTAAATCAACCGTAGTATTTAGAAAGGTGCCCGCTGTAAAAAGATGACAGCTAATAGAGGATTTACTGTAGTTACTACAAACAAAATACAATTTTTTGTGTTTATTACAAATGATTATTTTAATATTATCTTTTTTTTTTAATTAAATATTTAAAAAAATAAAAAGACAATTAAGAATTTTTACATACCCTGTTTGTAAGGTATAGTTTGTAAGGTGAAGTTACTCAACTTTGCGTACATTTCAATAAGTAATGCTGTATTTGACCTTCGTTCTGAAATATTTAATCAAAGTTATGCACATAATTTTGTACTCGTTCCAAAAGTTTTTTGTTGTTTTGTTTTTTACATCCCCTGTAGATGAGTAACAGAGAGAGCGAAATGAAGATTTAAGTTATGCTAAGATGAAAGATTTAAAGAAACAGGAGTTAAAATAAAAGAATCATATATTGCTCATTTAGTGCAACAATGGCGTATTACACTTTTAGAAATATTACAGGAAATACCACTCAGACATTATAGCAGCAGAAAAGGCGCCATTTACTCAATTCTACAATGACACTCGCGCCATCACGCAGCATTTCAATACAAAATCAATTCTGTCCATGTTTTTTCCGATGTAAATAGTCTTTTCACACATTTTGACATACTAAACAAAGTGTGATTACGTCATTGTTGCACCAAATGAGCGATATACAGATTCAGCTTTATTTATTTTTGGTTATACACTGGGTTTATCCATGCCGGGATCAAATTTTATAATACTATCTTATAAAATTCTATGAATTTTTTTTTTTAAAGACATGCAATCAAATACGATACGACCAAATGATGCGATCTATTACAAATCTACCAACCCCCATTATTCATTTATGAATAGTTCTTTTGTACTTAGTTGCAGTATTTAATGACTTGGATTTCAATTTGATAATGTTTCCAAGGTTTCTAAGAGTTCATGTATCCAATGATGATATCTTTTGTAATATCAGACAGTTGAAGCGAATAAAATAGTGGAAATCTATGTAAATAAGGAACTTTGGTTAGTTTCAAATCTGGTATCTCCTCTTTATAGCCCCTGAATACTTTTCCAGGTATCCAGCCATCGTTTTCGGTGTAAACGATGTTGATTTTATCTACATTTCGTTTTAAATTATCCATATTAAAACCTTTTAAATTTTTAAGCATACTATCCATCAGACATAAGTATTTTTCAAAACCTGACGGCTTAAACAATTGAAGGCCTGCTGTGATTAAATGAGGAGAAATATCAAAGACATCACGTATAATAATCAAAATACACTTTCTTACACAGAATGGAAGACAATCAAATATTAAAACCATCAAATTGAATAGCCAGAAGAAATGTCGTAAGTATTTATCCCACAATTTTCCATGTGAACTTTTGGCAATGTGTGTTAGAACCGGGTAAAGCAGGATAATGGAGACCATCCTCTTCTGGAGGTGTGCATGTTCCAGGAGCTCCACGGCCATCCAGCCCCCGAGAGAGTGTCCCACTAGATGTATCTTGGTAGAGGGACCCACCATCCTCGTGAACAAATCCACCCTCTGCTGCAGTACACCGCCCAGACTGAAACAATCCTCTCTTCCCTTTAGCGGAGCCAGGGCCATTCCGTCAATCTCTTCATTTCCACAGTGTCCTGCAATGTTGATAATTCTTTATAATTTTGTCAGTGATTTTTATTTATTTTTCCTTTATTAACATGTTGACTGCCAAGGCAATTTTCAGAATTCCGGTCTAAGAAGCCAATTACATTTGATCATATTATATTATTAAAAAACTCTAATTAATGTATGTAATTAGATTTTCTGTTAATTTTTGAATAAATTTTCTGTTCATGTAAGCCAGCATTGATTTTTTGTTTCATTTCTCAGAAGCCATCAATCCATATAAGCACTGATATAGGTACTAAGAATTTTATCATAGCTGCAGGAATATGGCAAGTAAATACAGTACGAGATAATTCGTAGTCGGCATCCTAGCAAAGAACGCAATATTAGCATTTCATTAAGAGTTACCCATTAGTTGGCAGTCAACATGTAGTCAATTTGTACATAATATATTACATGTTGTATACTAAAGTACAGTATTTATTTTAAGTACATTATTTTATCATAAAGTATTTATGATAAAATAATGTTTCCTCTTTTAAGTATATTATTGGTTTAAAAGGTTCTTATCTAAATAACGATGAACATATAAAACAAGGAATTATGCATTAGCCTGAAATATGGTAATAATTATCGCTTCAAAGTTATAAAATGAAATATTCCATATATCGATATGATCCGCAAAATTTTTGCAAAATTATTAAGCATTGAATCCAGACACTGCCCGGCTATTATTACAATAATATATTTGAAGGTTTATTATTTTGGCACATTCTTTTTGAAAAATCATAATTTCTTTTATTTACACCCAACAGTGACAGATCAATTTACGATCATTGATTATGAAACATTTTAGATTTTTGTAAAATCAATATTTGAGATAAAACGGATGTCCCGTAACTATCCAATATCCACCCTATCCGGCCTAGTTTTACAGTATGTCAATATCCAGACGAATACCGGATAGTTATATGTAAAAGGAAAACAATTTCAGATGAAATAATTACAATTAATACTACTCTCTTAGTATTCGATAGGTTATGAAATTGATTAGTTCAATATCTACCTACAACCCAGACAGGAAGATTGGTTGACTTGTGAAGGTGTTCTGCATACAACGCATAAACATGAACAACAGTACCTAATCCAGGTAAAATGACAATTATCTCTTCCCATGATTCAGAGTCAGGTTTGGGGTCCCCCCAACAGGCAATACGAGTTAGGGCGCCGTTAAGTTCAACAGCTCTTAAAGTACAAGTCATTGTTTTAATGAAGTCACTTTACAATTACTTAGTGTAAAGTAGAATCTTGTATGTATAAAGTTAAATTCAAAATTATGTATGTAATCTGCCATAAAAATATTCAGTTTTCCTTCATGGTTAATTTAAGAAACACATTTTTTGTAAAACATGCATAATTTACATTCATAAATAATCGACAGTAGAAAAGCTATGTACCTACATAAAAAATTGTGTCAAGTATTGTTAAATATTTTGAGTTCCATTTAAGAGTATTCATATCAAGATATTAGTATGTGTAAATGTCTCACTCGAAAAATGGATAATGTATTGAATTAACTTTTTGCCAGATTTGCTCACACCACATATCGCTCACTCCTTTCAAGAACGTCATAAATCAAAAATCGTCAATTTTCAGTTGTGCATGTTTTCGGAATGCCCAGAAAATGTACTATATCCCAGCAAAAGAGGCATATTTTTAACTAAATATTTACCCAACATTTTGAGTGTGTCCAAATACTTGTTCACAAAATCTGGATTATCTCCAATTACAGGAGTTATTTTCATATAATTTTTTGACATCTCATCAAAGATGAAGAAGAATATGGAAGTCTGGGCATTTACGGGGCTGACGACCGTCATAGGCTGGTTTAAGTGATCACTTTACACACGTGTAACATTCACCATTTCTACCCATTATTGACAACCACACTACTCAAATTCTTGGAAGTTCTATATATATGAACCAATTTAGAAACCTTGTTCTTGAATCACTAGAACTTCACTAGAGACATCTATTGGTGAGATGTAAAGAAGCTTTTTACTAAGCAGAAACTCTTATATTAGTATGTGAGATCCGAATCCTGGATTATAATCACACACATGAGAAACGCCAGAAAATACCATTTTCATTTTTATTATTTAGCTTATAATTATTGCTTAATAAAAAGCGTATATTTTCTGGGAATTCGGAAAACATACACAAATGAAAATTTATGATTTTTGATAAATGACGTTGTTGAAAGGAGTGAGCGATATGTAAATCATCTTTAAGACTAACATTAGCTTAGAACAGAGGTTTCCAACCTCATGCCCGCGGACGCCAACTGAAAATTGACAATTTTTGAAAGGAGTGAGCGATTTGTGAACTATACATTTGCAGTATAAATCTTGATACGAAATTCAGCATTTGTAAACAAAAATTTCACGCACTCAAAATATTTAAAGGCGTAATTATTTATGTAAATATGTAGCTTTTAGACTGTAAATTATTTTTGAATATAAATTAGCACTGGTTTTTTATGTGTTTTTTAAATCACCATACAGGAAAACTTAATGTTTATATGCCTTAGATTGTACATCACACAAAGTCATAAAACAGTGATATTATTTAAACAATGACGTGTACTTTAAAAGCAGTTGAACTTAATGGCGTCCTAACTCGTATTGCCTGTTGGGGGGACCCCAAACCCGACTCTGAATCATGGGAAGAGATAATTATCATTTTACCTGGATTAGGTACCGTTGTTCATGTTTATGCGTTGTATGCAGAACACCTTCACAAGGCAACTAATCTTCCCGTCTGGGTTGTAGGTAAATATTGAACTAATCAATTTCTTAACATATCGTCTAGTAGGAGAGTGGTATCAGTTACAATTATTTCATCAACTATCCGGTATTCGTCTGAATATTGACATACTGTAAAACTAGGCCGGATATTTCAAAATCAATGATTGTGGATTACAGGATATCTGTTTCATCTCTAATATTGACGGTATAAAATTCTGAATTTTTTTATCATCAGTTGATCTGACACTGTGTATTATGTGGTTGTATCAGTGTCGGGTTGTGGTCCCGTGGTTGGTGTCGCTGACTCTTAAATCAGAGTTTCTCAGTTCGAACCCACTCTATCACAATTTGATACCTTTTTCTAATAATGAGCCGCTTAGGCTCACAGAAATAGTATGAAATTGAAATATTTGTGTAAATAATAAAAACACAAATATTTCTCTTTAAATAAAAAATTAAATTAAATTATACTCTGTTGGGTATAAATAAAAGAAATTAAGTAGAAATTATGATTTTTCATAAAGAATGTGCCAAAATAAAAAACCTTCAAATATATGATTGTAATAACAGCCGGGCAGTGTCTGGATTCAACACTCCCATACACCAAATGCAAAATCTCCGCAATGATTTCGCGGACCATATCGATATATGGAATATGTCATTTTATAACTTTGAAGCGATTATAATTACCATATTTCAGGCTAATGCATAATTCCTTGTTTTATATGTTCTTCGTTATTTAGATAAGAACTTTTTTAACCAATAATATACTTAAAAAGAGAAAACATTATTTTATCATTAAGTATACAACATATTATGTACAAATTGGCTAAACGTTGACTGCCAACTAATAGATAACTGTTAATGAAATGCTAATATTGCGTTCTTTGCTAGGATGCCGACTACGATTTATCTCGTACTGTGTTTATTTGCCATATTCCTGCAGCTATGATAGTACCTATGTCAGTGCTAATATGGATTGATGGCTTCTGGGAAGAGAACAAAAAATCAATGAACATGGAACACAAAATTTATTAAAAAATGAACAGAAAATCTAATTGAATACTATAATTAGAGTTTTTAAATAATATAATATGATCAAATGAAATTGGCTTTTTAGACCGGAATTCTGAAAACTGCCTTGGCAGTCAACATGTTAATAAAGGAAAAATAAATAAAAATCACAGTCAAAATTATATAGAATTATCAACATTGCAGGATACTGCGGAAATGAAGAAATCGACGGAATGGACATGTGTCCTCTGAAGGGAAGAGAGGATTGTTTCAGTCTGGGCGGTGTACTGCAGCAGAAGATGGAGTTATTCACGAGGATGGTGGGTCCCTCTACCAAGATACATCTAGTGGGACACTCTCTCGGGGGCTGGATAGCCATGGGGCTCCTGGAACATGCACAGCTCCAGAAAAGCATGGTCTCGGTTACCCTGCTTTACCCGGCTCTTACACACCTTGCCAAAAGTCCATTAGGAAAAGTGTGGGATAAATACTTACGACATTTCTTCTGGCTATTAAATTTGATGGTTTTCATATTTGATTGCCTTCCATTCCGTATAAGAAAGTGTATTTTTACGATGATACGTAATTTCTTTGTTATTTCTCCTCATTTAATCACAGCAGCCCTTCAATTTTTTAACCCATCAGGTTTTAAAAAATACTTGTGTCTACTGGATAGTATGCTTAAAAATGTAAAAGATTTTGATATTGATAATTTAAAACGAAATATAGATAAAATCAACATCGTTTACACCGAAAACGATGGCTGGATACCTGGAAAAATATTAAGGGGCTATAAAGAGGAGATACCGGATCTGAAACTAACTGAAGTTCCTTATTTACATGAATTTCCACTATTTTATTCGCTTGAATTGTCTGCTATTACAAAAGATATCATCATTGGTTATATGAACTCTTAGAAACCTTGGAACTATATAGTCAAATAAGATCACAGAAACACATCAACACATACCTCTTTTGTTAAAAAGAACTTTGCTTATTGTACGTCGTAGAACCTGCTTTCATTATCTATAAAGTCATAAAATACCACAACTAATTATAAAAGAGCTATTTATAAATGAATAATAGAGGTAGGTAGATCTGAAATAGATCGTATCATTTGGCCATATTGTATTTGATTGCATGTCATCAGCAAAAATATTTTCATAGAATTTTATAAGATAGTATTATAAAATGTGGTCCCGGCACAAATAAACCCAGTGTATAACCAAAACTAAATAAAGTTGAATCTGTATATCGCTAGTTTGGTGCAACAACGACGTAATTACAATTTTTTTTAATATGTCAAAATGTGCGAAAAGACTATTTACATCGGAAGAAACATGGACAGAATTATTGATTTTGTGTTGAAATACTGCGAGTTGGCGCGAGCGTCATTGTAGAATTGAGTAAAATGGCGCCATTTCTATTGCTTCAACGTCTGAATGGCATCTTCTGTAATATTTCTAAAAGTGTAATTACGCCATTGTTGCACTAAATGAGGGATACAAGTAATTTTCCCGATTCTTTTACTTTTACTCCTGTTTCTTTATTTCAATTCAATTTCAATTCAATTCAATTTATTCAATAAAAAAATTATATATACATAACAAACAATATTCAAGGCGTATATATTAAAAGTAAAAGTAAGCAAGAAGACTTAAAGGTGTAGAAGAATCCCGCTTCGGAAAACTCTTTCGGACACATGGAACAGATCAATATCCAATGTGATATTGTTCAACATAGCGGTAGCTCTTCCTACAGGCATAACCATCGGCAGGTTGGTCCTGTGTATAGGAATGTGAAACAATCTATGCCGACGCTGTCTTAGGTAACTATCGGGAACATACAGACCAATGCTCTGGATAATTTCAGGATTATCGATCATACCGCGCAACAATCGATAAAAATGCGTAATCAAATGCACATTCCTTCTAGTCTCTAAACTATTGTAGCCAAGCATACCCTGGAGAAACTGGGTCGGGTAGAGCCAAGGATAATAGCCGTACTCTCTCATGTAGAGATACCTCAAAAACTTCTTTTGGACTTTCTCTACCATAAGAGAGTACTTAAGTTCGTGTGGCCCCCAGATCATCGAGCCACTCTCGAGTCTACTTCGCACCAAGGAGTTATAAAGAGTTCTCAGCACGCGGGTATTTTCGGGAACAATAATTATTAATTAGTATTTTTATATCTTTCATCTTAGCATAACTTTATTTCTTTATTTCGTTCTCTCTGTCATTTATCTACAGGGCACATGCAACAAGATAACAAAAAGCTTTTTGAATGAGTACGAAATTATGTGCATAATTTTGACTAAATATTTAAGATCGAAGGTTACAAACAGCATAACTTATTATTTAAGAAAAATATTCATAATATTTTCCATCTTTTGTTTAAAAAGAAAAAAAAGATAATAAAAACAGCTGTATAATGTGTAAACATTAATCGATATTGCTAAACGGTTTTCGATTGGTTGAAAGATGTTGCAACATAACAATAAACTCACCAATTTGATGTTTGAATTAATGCGCAGGTAATGTTCGTAAATGTAAGTTAAAATATTGTCTTTCAAGTATTTCAAATACTTGAAACCAGTCAGATCAAAAGTCGGAATGATCTGCATGTACAAGTATGTATAAAGAGATGCATTCATGAGGAAGAAGCGAAGAATGTTTGCAGAGACAAAGTGGTGTTGAATTTTTTTCTCTCTGCCTCCCACTGTGATGAAGCGCCATGATGGTTGGTTAATTAGTTAGTTAAAAACAGTTTATTTGGAGAAAAAAATCTATTTTATTTTTACATACATATTACAAACAATGTATTATATAGTCTTAAAAGAATACTGCAAACTTGGTTTGAAGCATTTTGGATTCTCCTCACCGTACTTTTTCTTATCCAACATTGCAAAATATACAAAAATTAGTGATAACATAATCATCAGACTACAATTTCTTCAATCTGTGTGAATAAGGAATCAACTCAAGACCTGTTTTGCTAAATTTAGCCATTGTTGTGATAGGCGAAAAATATACATAAAAAAAGTTTTTTTTGTGGGTCAATATTTGCTGTTTTTGTTAATTACATATTATTGATCAGTCCAATAACCGTCCGAGTTTAAAAATCATTTATTTCCTTTTTAAGGAGTTGACTATGATGATTTCTTGGAAACCTCTTTAATAAAACAAAGACCTAATCTAACCTTACCATACCAACCTATAATTAGGGAATTCTTCGAACAATAATGCAAAACTGCTTGTAAATATAAGTTCTTGAGTAAAAATTGTTCATTGAGTATTGTTAAAAACTACTGAAAATGCTTAGATGGCCAGCTGGAGTGTCTCTTTGAGACAAAATAAAAAGTTCACACATTCGTGGAAGCCAGGGTGTGACAGAGATCAATAGTAAGGTAGAGGAGAGGTAATTGGAGGTGGTATAGGCACATAGGACACAGAGAACCTGATCATATTATGAATCAAGCAATCGCCATGGATCTTCCTCGAATGACATCTAGAGGAAGACCAAATAATTCACGGAAGATGCAGAGAGAAAACTTGATACAAAGGCATGGCCTAGGTGACGTTGCCCATAAGAGAAGAACCTACAGCCTGAGGAAGAGGAGAGCTGACCCCGACAGTTTACAAAGACAATAAGGTATTGGTATGAAGTCAGGAATAAGATGATTGAGTATCGCTGTCTTGTTGGATACGAAATGATGAAAATCATACCATCAGATGAAATTCTAAATCAGCATTGGGACAAAACATTAAAAAAATATATACAAATTAATGGTCATCGTATAAAAAGCAAAATACAAAAATTATATTTACAAAATTTTAGATAAAATCAAAATATTAATTAAGAGGACCACAAAATTTGTTCACAGTATATTACAAAAGACATTCTGCTATTGTGACATTATTTTGCAGTGCATTTACATTTTCAGAAAGTCTAATAATGCATGTGATTAGTATTTTGTTTAGGTTATTAATTGTCGGTGAGTAATTACATATTAACATTACAAATATTTTGTTCATTCTTTTGAGATCATTTTAAATTTTACATTTCATCGTAATGTTGGTAGAGAATGATAATTATAAAGAACTAAAGAAGAGTTTAAAATATAATTAATTGATGAAAAAAATATTGCAATAAATAGTCATAAATTATATATACAATAAATAAACATTTTATTATAATCTAGTGGTAAATTAATTTTTATAACTCTTAAAGGTTTATTTGTTTGTCCGCCTCCGTAGTGTAATGGTCAGCACGCTCGGCTACCGTTCTGGAGGTCCCGGGTTCGATTCCCAAGGGGGGAAAATAAATATAAGTGATTTTTTCACTGTAATATTTATTCAATATTACCATGGACTGGTACCTGAAGCGGAGGGCTGATCACCTTTCCTTCATGTGTAAACGATTAAGATAACACTGCGTTAATATGACACAGTGCCCTATGCACCATTGGGGTGCGGATAAGGGTTTTATTATTATTATTATTAAAGGTTTATTACATATCTATATATTGTGGGTTTACTGGAAAAAACCTTAACTCGAAAATATGTAATTTTGACTTAATTATTTCAATGTTTTCTTAAGGTTTTCAACGTTCTATAAACTGGTAAAAATAACTAAATAGTTTGAAATGTCATATTGATATAAATGTCATATCGCTCACTCCTTTCAAGAACGTCATAAATCAAAAATCGTCAATTTTGAGTTGTGCATGTTTTCGGAATGCCCAGAAAATGTACTACATCCCAGCAAAAGAGGCATATTTTTAACTTAATATTTACCCGCTACAGGGCAGAAAGTTTTGTTTTTGCATTTTGAAGAAAAGGCATTGTTTAATTATTTTTTTAAATATACTAAATATTTTTCAAATGGAAAAAAAACCTTCAGGTTTTACCTAAAAAGATGTGTTGCACAGTAAAAAGTTCAATGAGTGGCTTGATATTTATTTTTAATACATTGTATTATATTATTAAACTTTAAAAACATTCTCCTGAAAAATCAAGTTTTTTTATTTATGACGTTCTTGAAAGGAGTGGGCGATATGTGGTTTTAAAAGTAAATTCAACTTTAAATTTAAAAGTGGGTATTTTATTCAGGCTAAAAGCTTTAAATAACAGAATAACGGATTATTCAAACAGGGATTTTATTGTTAACGTTTTTTACCAGTAAACCCATGATATTAATAAATAATAAATAATTAATCTTTTGTTATAAATAATAATTAACACATTGCTTAAGGTGAAGCTTGTTAAAGAAATGATATTTAAACTGGGCGATATTTGATTGCATTGAAATAATTACTACTTTTAGCCATATTTTGAAACCAGAAAACAATCGATAATATTTTTGCATTATAGTGACACCTATCCGCCACACAGCAAAGCAAACATGACAAGAAATTAGACATTCAAGATAATTGTAAGTTGAAGGTAACAAAAATGCACAAAAATGTGCGCACCGCCGCAAACATAAGGTTTCTAAAACCCACAAATATGTGCATGCCGTAAACAATGTGTTAATTTACCTAAAAATTCATTAATATTGCACTTGAAAATTTCATTTAAGAAATATTATAATTTTTTCCTTGTTGTATCTCAAAAACTAAGCCAATTCATATAATTTATGCATTAATTTTAAATCAAACACAGATTTTTTTGAGTCTACTAAGTTGTATTTTATTAACAAAAACACATAAAAAATACAACTTAGCAGTCTCAAAAAATCTGTGTTTGATTTAAAATTCATACATAAATTAAAATGGAGTTCTACAAATTGAACGCCAAATCAACAAATATAAAAATAAAAAAATCAAAAATCAAAAATAAAAAACCAATTGATATAGTTGTTTGCATTCAACCTTTTGGGTGTGTCCAAACACTTGTTCACAAATCTGGATTATCTACGCTAAGGAGTTATTTCATCCATTTTTTAATCTACATCTAATATACATCTCAACATAGATGAAGAACAATATGGTGAACTCACATGAACTGTGTCACGAGTTTGAACAACACATCCTGGGGTTCCGAAAATTAAGTGTGTGGTTGTCAATCAGGAGTAGAATTGGTGAATGTTACACATGTGTAAAATGATCATTTAAACCAGCCTATGACGGTGGTAAGCCTTGTACATCCCCAGACATCCATATTCATCATCCTCATCTATGTTAACATGTCTAAATGTAAAATTATTTGATTTCTAGCTGCACTTTCTCTAGCTATGACGAAAAAAGTATGCTATTTAGTTTTGACAAAGAGTGCCTTTCTAAAATTCTTCTTCATCTATGATGAGATGTTGATCTATGAAGAATTGCATTCTCCTTTATACTAAAGTTTTATTAACAAGAATCTCATGAATCGCGCAGTTTACCTAAAGTAAGAAAATCGGAGTATTATTCCTAAGAACAGTGATGCCTCGCATAACGAATACAATTCGTTCCAGAATCTTAATTGTTAAGCGAACATTTTTTATTTTTACTGGCGTGGCTCACAAGTTAATGTCATGAAAAGGGGACTTGCCCTTTCTCTGTTAAGGGAGAAACATTATCAATTTTTTTTGCTGGTTATGCAAATTACTCTTTTTGAGAGGTTCCACTGTTCCAGTGATGCCTCACATTTTTAGTGATTTTGAGATATAGTGATTCCTTGTATAACATACTTAATTTGTTCCAGGAGCAAGCTCATTATGTGAATTGCATTTTCACATAAAAATAGATCGCTCACTCCTTTCAAGAACGTCATAAATCAAAAACAGTCAATTTTCAGTTGTGCATGTTTTCGGAATGCCCAGAAAATGCACTATATCCCAGCAAAAGCGGCATATTTTTAACTTAATATTATATTTACCCGCTACAGGGCAGAAAGTGTTGTTTTTGCATTTTGAAGAAAAGGTATTGTTTAATTATTTTTTTAAATATACTAAATATTTTTCAAATGGAGAAAAAACCTTCAGGTTTTACCTAAAAAGATCTGTTGCATAGTAAAAAGTTCAATAAGTGGTTGAATATTTATTTTTAATACATTGTATCATATTTTCAAACCTTAAAAATGTTCTCCTGAAAAATTAAGTTTTTTTTATTTATGACGTTCTTGAAACGAGTGAGCGATGTATTTCTATGTGAAAACGCAATTCACATAATGAACTTGCTCCTGGAACAAATTAAGTATGTTATACAAGGAATCACTATATCTCAAAATCTGGAATTATATTTAAAGAGGTCTCAAACTGTAGCAGCGTCACATACTATTCTATTCCATTCCGTGCCCTGATAAACTATTCATTTTAGTTTTCATTTTTTATTATAAACTTTTCCGTAAGTGCAGCTACCTCAAGAGAAGAATTTAAAACAAATGCGTGTCTATACGGAACTTTCTCTACATACAAATCCGGGATCAATTCTTTGAATTTCCTAAAGTGACTTCCCGGAGCCCAACCGTCCGTATCTGAATAAACAATACTAACTCTGCTTTTGTTCTTTTTTAAATTTTCTAAATCCAACTCTTTCAACAGGTCCATTTCATCATACGCCATAAAAAGCACCTTCTCAATGACTGATGGACACAGATACTTCAGTACAGTCTTTGTATTATCGGACGGAATATTATTTAAGAAAAAGAAAGCCGATATAAGATACATTTTTATGGTTAACGGGAGGTAATGAAATATGTAAAGAAAGAAAAATATAACCGGTGTGATCTTCCGGAAGACTTTATTTAGCCAAAAACCGTTGGGGGTATCTGCTATATATTCTAATGTCGGAAACAGCAGAGTGACTGACGCTATTTTCTTCTCAATTTCGGGATGTTTGAGTAGCTCCATAGACATCCACGCCCCGATAGAATGTCCTACTAGATGTATTTTGGATGGTTGGTCCATCATATCTGTTAAAAAATCTATTTTCTGCTGCAATTGTCCGTGCAAATTGAAGGAGCGTTCCTTTCCTTTGACTGATCCGACGTCAAGCTCGCGGGAAATGTCTTCTTCTTCCTCATGTCCACCGTGACCTAAAAAATTTATAAATATTAACACACTTCAGACAGGCAAGGTATCTCTACCCGTTGGGTCAATTGATGTTTAAGGACGGGAAGCGTATTTTCAGCTTCTGCGCCAGCCTCATTTCAAAGTCAAAAATGAAGGAATTAAATATTATTTTTTTTTATAAATATTATGTACTAATCTCTTTGTTAAGATCTTAAATGTGAGTATACACATAATTATCAATTTCCGTCGCCAACAGTCAGCAGGCATAAAAAAACACCTGTCTGAAGTGTGTAAAACACGATGAAGAGAATGTTGCCGTAGTAAAAAATTTCCACTTTAATGAAAGTGAAACCTCTAATTATTACTACTGACTCTTCTCCGCACCCAATGGTGCATTGGGCACTGCATCAAATTTATGCAATTGTAATTTGATTGTTTGTCATATGAAGGCACGGTGATCAGTCCTGCTCTTCCAATACCAATCAATGGTAATATTAAATAAATATTATGCTTATATTTAAAATGTGTGTAATGGGCTAACCACTACACTATGGAGACATTACCATAAATTTTTATAACATTCCATTTTGAACAAGTCACTAAAAAACCAATAAACTTTTTTTTTCAATTAGCATGTTATATTTCTTTATTTTTTACTTTTTAGTTTCACATCATTATCTTTTTTCGGAGACCGACCAAGGTGGATTTTTTTATACATTATCACTGATGTAACCTTTTTTAACTAATTTGTAATAATTAAAATAAAAATATACATACACACAATAAAAAAAAATCTCATACTGATTTTATCGTAGTAAAGCCGACAGTAGTAGATTATAATGGAGTTATGGACTAGAAATATTATTACTAGATGGAAAACCTTTTTCCAATTTTTTTTATATAAATATCTTCTAACCCTTATTCGCACCCAACCGCACCAAATGGTGCATAGGGCACTGCATCGTATTGACACAGTGTTATCTTGATTGTTACATACATGAAGGCAAGGTGTTCACTCCTGCGCTTCAGAGACCATAAAAGAATATAAAATAAGAGAGAATATAAAATAAAGAATATAAAATATAAAATAAAATAATAAGAGAGAATATAAAATAAATATTAAGAGTTTAAAATCACCACTATTTATTTCTACCCCCCCCCCCTCCTGGGAATCAAACCCGGGACCTCCAGCACGGTAGCTAAACACACTAACTATTACACTACGGAGGCGGACAAACAAATACAAATATAGAGTAAATACAAAAATGGTAAGTAAAAATAAAAAAAACGATAAAAAACGTTTCAATTTACGTAGAAAAATGTAAATTTAATACAACATGCGGAAAAAGAATATTGGGTTCAAAGATCTTTTTTTTTTAAACACCAACATACTTAAACAATATTTTTATCAGTAAAATGTGCTGATAAATGTGACTTTGAACTTACCTACTATCCACACAGGGAGGTTAGTCGATTTATGGAGCTGTTCTAAATATTTAGTATAAAATCCTATAAGTCCAGGATTACCAGGAATGCATAAAACAACTTCTTTGTGTGTTTTGGTGAGAGGTCCTGGGTCTACCCAACAAGCCACATGAGCAGTAGCACCATTCAGTTCAACAAACATATCACAGGTCATCTTGAAGATTGAATTGACTATTTTGCGGGATTTTTTCAAATGTAAATACATTCACTTATAACATTGATTTTTAGAAATGGCCATTCAGAATGACGAAACCAAAAAAAAACGAGGTATTACCAAAGATACCCGAATGGCATTGAACACCGGCGGCAAAGATTGGATTTATTGAGATTGGGCAAGTCAGCAATTAATGGAGCTGACCGGTATTTTATTGTATCACACATACACGATAGTTATACCTAGACGTCAACGCGACAGCTGACAGCAGGGGATCGTTCATTTAAACGGGGCGTTTGTTAAACTATCACTGTCGAAGTCGTTCGTTAAATTATTCGTTAATCCAAAAATTCCGGTAGGCTTACAATAATTTTGATCGCAAATATAATTTTGTACCGGATTTCATTATTTTTTTTAAAGGTGTACCCAATAATAGTGTGTCTTTTATTTATTTACTTTGTTTATCAAAAGCATTGTTAACTTTGTGGTATGGAAATATAACACTGTCCTTATCTTTCCTAGTTCACTTTGTGTAAAATCATTTTTGTAAAAGTGGTATTTCACAAAGTGAACGATGAATGATAAGGAGAGTATTAAAAAATAATACATTATTTCAAAATTCTTCACTTTTGCTTTCCATTTTTCGTTTATTCTCAAACTCCACCTTTCGTCCTTTGTTTATTTTCAGGTGACAAAAAAATACGTAAAGAATAAATTTGTTACACGAAGGAATATGTACTCATCCTTTTTTTGTGCTTTTGCCCCAGATGCTTGAAAAATGTATTATTACTCAGCAAAAATATTGTAAACAACACTGTTTATAATTTAAAAATATGAATATAACATTTGCTTTTTATTTAACATCTGAAAAATTAATCGCTTTATCCATCATTTGCAATTACAAAATCGACCCTTTGAAAAAAAACACATCTGTATGTTGAATGTACAATACATTTTTAACTTATGCGCATTACTTCATGTAGATAAATTTGCAACCATGTTTCGGGAAAACTTTAAGATTTTTATTTAAACCCGATCCGTTTTTTTACCGCCTTCAGCCAGTCAATCATAAGCATTGCAATTTTTATGGATATCAAATTTCGCGCGAAAGGACTCTTTCAAAAGGATTTTTTATAACACTTTTGATATCCACATCAGATGCCGTACAGTATTGCAGTATTGTTGAGTAGATGATTGCGTTAAATTAATTTTCTAATCAGTGAAAATACCTTATTGGAAATAACCGACACAAAATTCTAAATATTTTTCATTCAGCAGAAACGTGTGTATTATTGGTAGTTTTTATATGGAATTCGTGCATTTGGAATTCCAAAAGCGAAAAACGCCCGTTCACAGTAGGCTAAGTACCAAACTGCACGTACTAACATTGAATTTTATTTAAGAAATGCGGTAAATTCAAAAAAATATATGTTATCTACTTGAATGAATTATTATATATTTAAACACCGATGTATGTTTCAGATGTATTATTTATATATTTAAAAAAAATGGTCTCAAATAATTATTCGCATAAGTGACAGATCATTTTGACAGTTTTCTCATTCTACTTTCAGGCACTTTTATATACTCTTTATTTTATTTGCTTTGGGTTTGCGTCAACTCGTCAAGTGCCACATTTTGCTGAGCGAAATAAACTTTGGATTTATTGAAGTTTTGTTGATCAATTGATAACTCTCTTTCCTTCAATATGCTGAAATCAAAAAGTTTACTTTACGCCAGTAGATCGTGTTATCGAAGTGAAGTCAGTGACCTTTTATATAAGGCGGGGGCATTTTTCCCCGCTCTGCCGAATTCCTCATTCACCAGGCGTTTGTCAACGGGGCGTGTTTCCAACATGAGGCTCGTACAGTTCACGGTTCCCGGCGGAGAACAAAACATCGGAGACTTGAAAAATGGACAAATATTCAATCTAAACAAGGCGGACCCAACTTTGCCTAAATCAATTTTGGAAGTGCTCCGGAAAGGACTGCTGGAAAAATGTCAAAAGTATGTATTTTGATGTTATATTTCTAGAGTCGTCATAATCTTTATAGGTTTATAAATTATTACTCTTACGTAAACGCACCTTGAACTGAGAAAATGAATTAATATGTTTCAAATAAAAAAGGATAAAAAAAAAGTAATACATATTATGCAATGATTTGTTTTGTTATCGTACGAATTTGACCTTGACATCGGGTTTTTGGTTTTCGTCTAGTGATGATCCACACTTTGTAATGCTACAATGTAGCCCCATGTTACAAATAAAGATAGACTGCAATTTTTATCACTACGTTTGTAGTATGGTATACGTTTTATATAAGCTAAATATTTAATTGTTTGGTTGTTCTGGTTAAATGTCATTAACAACGGCACGAAAAACTAGGTTTTTTTTGTATTTTTTTTAAAAAATGGAAATAAAGTCTGAACAAAAAATGTCAACAATGAAATTTTGTAATAAAAAGTAAAGTTTCATGATGAGAATTAAGAATTCATGGATTAATCCCCTCCTCCAGCCGACGCCTTATATTCGACTGCCTTATACAATACAATACAAATTAGTACAATACAAATACAACACAAATACAAATTAGTTAGTCTTTGGATTGCCTTTTTTGCCGCAGAATTTGTGCTGATGTTCGTCAATCCACAATATATTAACATCTTGTACATTATTCGAACACTATAATTGTAGTATTAGCAGAAAATGTAGCGTTTCATATTATTGTAGTTCTACTAATAAGACTACAGTAATATGTAATGCTACATTTTTCATTCTAGTGTTTCTCTTCACTATTTCTGTCATTTTGGACCTCTATGTATTTTACCTATAAATAGACTCCCGATTATCTGGGGTGATTATAGCGAGTGTTTTTGCCTAGAATTTTCACTCATGAATTACATGAAATTATAGTAACTTTAAACATAAGGAGTAAATCCACTCACAAGTAGGCATAGGCTATGAAACTTATAAAGTAGAAGCCTGAGTAGGGACATGATAAACGGTGTTGCATAAGCCGTAGCTAGATTTCAGAGTCACTTGGACGTTAGGTAATTTAAAAAAAATGGGGTCATTATATCAGGCTGTGGATTAACCTGGAACAAAAAAAAAAGGAAGATTTTTTTAGTATGTTGGAAAAATAATAAAAGGAATATACATAAAATAAAGTATAAACAAAATAAAACAAACTTATTTTTATACTTGTTTTATTATTATGTGATATGATTTTATATTTATATTTCACCATTATCGATTCTATCTTGGCATGATTGTTAACTACATAATTTATATATTTTTAAGGTTGATGCTACCACACGCAATAATATTTCTACCCACAGTATACATCTTTTAAAAAAATGTATCATGTTAAACAAAATAAAGCCGGTAAAACCACATGATTCTTTGAAAACGTTAATGATAAAATGGATCTATTTTTTATCTTAACCTGCGGGCAGAAATGTTATTGTGTGTGGTGGCATGTTAAAATCAAAGACAAACTCGGTTCATTACTTCCTCATGGTTATTTTTTCCTACATAATTCGAGTGAGGTAAGTAGGGGTTAATGAAACACTCCCAGTTATTGACTATACTGATTCATATGTAAATATTATGCAGCGATAGGGTGTTATCACTTGGGAGGAATATCTAATTTAATATACTCAACCTATAAAGGATTGTGTAAGACTCGTTTTATGTTTATAACAGCCGATATAATAAATTTTTTCATTCATCATTTTTTTTTTGCAAAATTTGCCTTCGTAAAAACGTTGTTTTCGTAAGTTGGTAACGAATGACGTCACAGTAACGAATCCACACTACTCCTACTATTACAGCTCTATAAAGCAGATACACCCCATAACACACCCGATGACGTAAAAAATTTGATGACTTATAGCGTTTTCGTTTTATTAAAATATCTAAAATTTAAACCTTAATATCTCCCTTACTTCTCTACAGAGTTCAATAAGAATGTTACTGATAGTCTTGTGATTTTTATATTAATTTATTAGCCAATAATAACACATCTTAAGAATGATCCATTATGTGAATTTCAAATATCCCGTTGTTATTCTAAGAAAATATTTTCCTTTATGAGCAATGTTGATTTTGTCTAAATATTTCTGTATGCACAGCAACCTCTATGGTGAGACTCTTAGACAAGTCAATAAAGTAGCCGCAATATCAGAATGTCTTAGAAAAAAAAAATTGTTGGAATAAGAACATGAATATTGAGAGCAAATTAAAAATACACAAGACATGTGTAAGACCGATTGCCACATATGGAATAGAGACCAGAGACCAGCGAGAATCAAATCCCTTCTAAGAACTCCAGAAATAAAGACATTGATGATGTTATTAGACTGAACAGGGAACACGGAAATTCGTAAAATGTCTAGTACAGAGAATATAAGTCATATGGGGAAGACAGCAAAGATGATTCCGGAATACCCATGTCAATAGAATGCAAGAAAATTGACTTGCCCAAATTGCTCAAATTGAGAGCACAGATGGAAGAAGACCACCTTGAAGACCTTCAAAGCGATGACGTGACACGTGGCAGTCCGCATCACAAGAGATGGATAACGGAATAGACAGATTCTTGGATGTACAGGAAGGAAGAAAAATAAAAAGATATACAAGCACTATTTTTGGGACCATTGTGTGACAAAGCAGTATTTTAACATCTCACCTTTGGCCGGGCGAGCAGCATTGCATCAGATTTCATCCTTAAAATAAGAATACCTCTGATCAACTCACACACCAATTTTTGTTATACAGTATCATTCGTTAATTTTAATATAAAACTTTTGCATAAAACGTGTACTCCTCCTAGTCCCTATGTATAACTAAATACCCGGGATGCTTTTATCCGAAATAAATATTTATTAATATATCTATATATTATTGACTGGATGTCATCCATCTTCATTTAACATCTGGTTCTTCCAAGTAAATTTCATTTGATCTACGATTCAACAAATATCCTCGTGATAGTGTTGTGAATTTTGGTATTAACTCTTGGTTTATATTTTCATAATCAAATACAGTAAGTTTGTTCTTACTTATAAAGGTGGAGACTGACCGGAGCATTTCATCATAACATAACGTCGTAACATCGCTCGCGGCGAGCATCCGAAACTATGGATGGAGCGCTCGGCTCGGTGTACTGACTGCCTGAATGCTCGTATCGTAACGTGTTACAAAATGCTTCGGTCAGTCTCCACCTTAACAACTTAAAATATGTATGTAACTGCAATATTGCATGTTAAAAAAAAATCTTCAATTCTTTCAAACAAAAATAGCAATTACAACATCTTTGCCTTATGTACATGTACATTAAATAAAGAAATCTGTTTTTTTTTTATCTACAGGGCAAGTTCCACTGCATCGGAAAGTGTACCTGTATCCAGCGTGAAACTTTTGGCTCCAGTTACTGGTGGCGATAAGGTCATCGGTGTTGGACTGAATTACAGGTTAATATATTTTTTAAGCTAAATATATTACATATGAATATATTTGTGTTTGTGTGTGTGATTTTATTACATTGTTTATCTAAAAGTAATAACAATGTTTTTTTCATAATAAGAGATAATTTTTCTTGTGTGATAATGTATGATGTTATCTGCAAGCCACATAACAGTTGCTACCTAGAATATTATTGAATATAATTGATAATAATATTTTTTTATCAAAATAATTTTTAAAACACACTAGACAGCAACAAGTACATATTCTTAAATGTATGAAAATGCAATGATGTTATTCTGATACAATAAGGTCCCGCTTAACGCTGCTCTCTTTAATGCTTTTTCAGCATTACACGGTAGTATTTTAGGCCTTTGAGATAGTATTTTACGAAAATGACGCTATATAAATTATCGAAATTGATTATTATTTGAATTAACCAAAATTACACGCGGTATTGACATTCCCAAATATCGCATTTAATTGTTTTTTTTTTTACTTTGATACTCGCATGCAGTCTCATGGCCCGTTTTATATCAAGTTTGTGTTAGAATATAAATATAGTAAACCCCCCTTTGACATAGAGATAGGTACCGCGTTATCGGAGGAAAAGTTATAGGGGGTTAATATTTAAATTGTATTCTTATATTTATTTGTATTTTTATATTTAATTATTATTATTATTATTAAACCCTTATCCACACCCCAATGGTGCATAGGGCACTGCATCATATAAACGCAGTGTTATCTTGATCGTTAATACATGAAGGAAAGGTGATCAGCCCTCCGCTTCGGGTACCAGTCCAGGGTAATAGTGAATGAATATTAGAGTGAAAAAAACACTTATATTTATTTGACCCCCCTCTGGGAATCGAACCCGGGACCTCCAGAACGGTAGCCGAGCATGCTGACCATTACACTACGGAGGCGGACAAAACTTTATATTTAAACCAGCGGAAATCACTGAAATGAGTTATTTAAAATTAAAATTAAAATTAAAAACATTAATTCCTTGTAACATTCCTTCCAATAATAGAGTACCCATCTCAACATTATAGAAGGGTTTACATATTAAGATTGCCTTGTATAACGTTTTTCGTTTAGTGCTAGAACTTATTGGGAGTATCCCCTGCATTGAATGAGTCTCAAAATAAACTGAACTTCCTTTATACACATCGTTTACCACAATTTCAAAATAACACAGTGTGAAACAAGAGAAAAAATTGAACAATTAAAAATGATAAATAAATCTTTTTTATTTTTTTAGTGGCCACTGTAAAGAACAAAACCTGCCAATTCCCAAGGAGCCCATATTCTTCAGTAAATTTCCTAGCTGTATCGTAGGACCAAATGACGCCATTCTTCTCAGAGAAAATCTTACCCAGGTATATAAAGTGAAAAAATCATAATTTTTTACACTTTTTTTGTGTTCAGATACTCAATGGAACTTTGTCAGACGGGAGGAATATCTAATTTAACATTATCAACCTATACAGGATTGTATTAGACTCATTTTGTGTTTATAACAGCCAAAATATAATTAATATCTTCATTCATCATTTTTTTTTGGAAAGTTGGCAATGAATGACGTCACAGAAACGATGGAGTTATTTTAATGTTGGTGTCACTGCTAAATTATAGGCGGCTCTATTTGTTGATGTCTATTAAATTAAAATATTTTGATGTCATTAGAACAAAAATAATTCTCTTACTGTACGAGAAAACTAAACAATGTTTTTCTCCAATTCATCCTTTTTGGATTTGGCTGCTTTCAAAGTCTAGAGCCGTGCATGCGTAATACGTTATGTGTGATTTGTAGAGCGTGGATTGGGAAGTGGAGCTGGCCGTCGTGATAGGCAAGGTGGCGCTGGATGTCCCTAAGGACAAAGCCATGTCCTACGTGGCCGGCTACTGCGTGGCTCAGGACATCAGCGCCAGGGACTGGCAGAAGCAACGCAACGGTGGGCAGTTCCTCATTGGAAAGGTATTCACTCTCATACCTTATTACGCTATTATCCTTGGCTCTACCCGACCGAGTTTCTCCAGGGTTTAGAGACTAGGAGGAATGTGTATTTGGTTACGCATTTTTATTGATTGTTGCGATCACCTTCTCTTGTATGACTACGATATACTATTTTCCTTAGTCCATGGATACC